>NW_007728164.1:1182-12894 GCF_000696425.1 Galeopterus variegatus | reverse complement strand
TACCCAACTGCAAAGCCGTGCCTGTCCAACACCAAAACCAGCCAAGACATGGAGCTATCTATTCCCAGGACCAATGAGGGTCATCCCAAGGGCATTTTGGAATGAGAGATTGTACTGGAGACTGAAAGTGAGAACCAGCAACCAACAGGCCCAAAGGAAGATGTAAGAGAGGCAAACAGTTGACATCACACAGATCCACCAACAAACCCAGAGAGAAAGAAGCAGCCCCTTTGGTCTTTTTTTTTTTTTTTTTTGGTCTCATCTCTCTTTCTTGCCTTATTCTCTCCTGGAGCAGCAAACAAGTGCAACATGCAAGTGAGGAGCCAAGGTCAGTTTCGGAAAGCAGCGGAGGAAGACTGTGAGGATCCCAGGTGTGCGGGGAGGTGACCAGAGCAGGCTGCAGACTGAGTGATGCCCTAGGAGACAGTGCCCTGGGGAGAGGAAAGACCTAGGGCAGGGAGAGTGAGCTAGAGGCTTCAGACTGTGAGGGCACTGCCATGCCTGGGAAAAGACTAAGCACAGCTACCCAAGATGAGAACGTGAGCTCTCCCCACCCAGGTCACTCTCCCAGGATCATCTTCCATCACCCCATACCAGCAACTTGCTAAGAGCTGTCTTCAACACCCTTCCCCCCCAGGGCAGTGAAGTGTCATGACCATTCCCTTCTTCCCCCCATGACCAAGCAACAGTTCAAATAGGCTGCCTCACATGGGAGAGAAATAGCCAGGGCCTCCTTGGGCTGGGGCAGAGCTGAGGTCAAGGCCTCTCCATGCGTCATGGGATATGAGCTCATCCCTATTACACCTGGGCGGGGGCTGGACAGTTACCAGTACTCATCATGTGGACTCCAGAGCCTGTGAGATCATTCACACAGGCACTGAGAGAATCTGCCCCATATACATGCATGTCTGTCCCACACAGAGGGGCAATCTGAGGGCATAGTATGGGGCCTCCAAGCTCTAGAAGGTGGGGGCTTCTCCAACCCATCCCCTACACATGCACACACTCCCTCAACTCCATCCTCTGCCCTCCTCCCCACACCCTAGCTTTGCCCAGTGGTCAAAGGCTCAGGCACGTCTTCTCAAAGCTCTCATTATGCTGTGAATCAGAGGGCGGGAGGCAGATCTGGCAGATACGAACCCCTGGAAACTCATAAGACTGGTGTGACTTCCTTGAACTGGGTCTGCTATCCTGGGACTGATTATCATGGCTGGGGAGGGACAGATTCTCCCCAGGTGAAGTCAGCAGCCGGGTATAGGGCACGATGCCCATGTGGGGATGCTGCTTAGCTCTCCGTGGCTTGGTGGGGGGAGGGAGGAGAACTCCCAGACCCAAAAAAGGGCACAGTCACTGCTCTATGAGGAGGACAGTGTGAGGTCCTGGGTGGGCTCAGGGAACAGAGAGGGTGTGAGGAGAAGGCAGCATTCCAGAGGCCAGACTCTTGTGAGTCCTCCAACTGTCTTTCCAGACTGAGCCCCAGAAACATGGCGAAGTTAGCACTATAAATAGATCTCCTTGGGGGCTAAAAGGAAGGTAGGTGCCTCTCAGGAAAATGCAGGGAGTCAGGACACTTCTCAAAATCAGCCCCAGAAATGAGTATTTTCTTCATATGTTGTAATATTTCTTTTTTGGTTAGATTGTAAAGAAAAGAGTTTAAATGGTGTCCATAAAATAATCTATTAATCAACCATTAATAAATGGAAAGTCACAATTCAGTTTTGTTTTTATACACACACACACTTTTACATGCACACATAAACATTCATTAACCCTTAAATATTTGGTAGTTTTTATCTCCAAGTGGTAACATTCACTGTTCATTCACCCCTTCAACTAATATTTATAGAGGGTTCATTACATGTGGTGGTTTTGATAGATCCTGGGGACATAGTGGAAAACATACCAGGCACACCCTTATCCTCATAGAGCTTATTTTTCCAGTGGGAGAGATAGGTAATACACAAGTGAACAAATACAAATAAAATAACTCTAGCTTATGATAAGTGGAATGAAGCTAACCAGAATATATTCCCTTAGACAGGGTAGCCAGAGAAGTTTCTCTGGCAGACCCCAACCTAACATTTATGCTGAAGCTGAAAGGCACAGAACAGCCAGGGACCTGGGAAGGAGCCTGTTGGCAGAGAGAGAGCAGGTGCCTATCTCCAAGGTGGGAGCTTTGACCTTGTCTTGGAACTGAGGAACCTCAGTGAGGTAGGAGTACATTTGTCAGAGAGAGATTGGCAAGAGCCGAACCCTAGAGAAAGGCCAGTTAACCCAGGGCCTTTTAAACCATTGCAGTGAGTGTGGATTTTATTCCGAGTGCACAGGGTCACCATCAGCACTGGACAGGGACACACTGAAATCCTCACTCTGAAAGATTGCTTAAGCTATTATTAGAGAATAGTTTAGAGAAGGCAATGGATGATTTGGTTCTGATCTTTATACTTTCATGCATTTTCAAAATAATTTTAGAAAGTGGTTTTTTTTAATCATCATAAAAAGGAATGCTTCCTTTATGTGTTGCGTATACTCTATGCTGTTTCTTTGACTAGAGTGGCTCATGCTTTGGAGTTTTTGTCAGCGTGGCATTGTTGGGAACCTCTGTTACTACTGCCTTAGCCATGGGCAGCCCCTGGCACACAGGAGACCCCTAGAAGCCTTCAACTTGACTCTACTTGACTTCAAGTCCGATCTCCCTCAAGACAGAGTTCATTTTCACACAGAATGGAATTAAAGATATGCTCTGAGAGGATGGGCTCATGGCTGAAGAGAATGCCCCAGCAGTCCCATCCCTTCATGAGAAGAGACTCTTCCCATCTTCCTGCCACATACCTGAACATCTTGGAAAGACACATAACTTTTTATTTCACACCCTTGGAAATGAATCCCTTAGCTTAGTATTGAGGATAGACCTATTTTACAGCTGGAGAGACTGAGATTCAGAGAAGTTTGGCTGAGGCCACAAAACAGAAGAAAGCTTCTCTCACTTCCATCTCTTCTATCCCCTCCCTTGTACCAGGTCACATGAGCATCACAGGAGTAGTCGGGCCCTCTAGAAGCCTCTGGCCAGGCAGGAGCTGTGTATCCCTGGAAAAGGGGGCCCTGAGGGGTTTGCTGCTTAAGATGCCTGTGGTGAGTCAGGAAGGGGCTGGAGGAAGTTGACCAACTTGAGTGGTGAAACCAGTCTATCGCCTTCAATCTGGGAAGGAAGCCAGGCAGGGGAACGGTATAAAGGGTGCTCTGGCTTCTGCTCAGCTCAGCACTCCACTGGAAGCCTCCGCCTCGGTCCCTACTGTTAGTCTGGTAAGTGTCAGCTGGCAGATCTAGGGTTGGGACTGGCAGCCTCCAACAGGACAGGGCATGGCCCAGGTGGCCAGCCTGCGTAGGTGTGGGTGTTACTGTGGGGCTGGACTCAGCTGGACCTGTCCTTCTGGGGGCTCATGTCACTGCACTGAGGGAAATGTGCCCCGGCATAAAGACACAGAACAGAGAGTAGTTCTCTCATGGCCCATCTGTTCTTGGGACTGTATTTTAAGAGAGAACCAAGGGCGGGAAGCAGGGGGAGTAGCAGTCAATTTCTTTCCTGAAACTCTGATTTGGGGTGTTCATGATTTTGCCTTGTTTATGGGGCAGAGTTTCAAGGAAATGCTGTAACTCTTGGCTTGGTGAAAAAGTGGGGATTGCAGAATGAAGAAAGTGTTCTATTCGGGGAAACCCAGGCAGAGCAGGGGTAAGAAAACCCAACTTAGAACTGCAGGACTTGAAAGGACAAGCTCCAATTCTCAGCAATCTTCCAGCTCCACCTGTCCCCCACCCCAGGAACTGGGACTGCAGATAATGCTTAGTCAGTAGAGAAAGAAAGAAGGTCAGGAGAGAAAGGATCTCTGGAGTTGAATAGGCCAACCTGCTAATTTTACAGAGAAGAAATCTGAGGCGCAGAGAAGCTAATTGACTTTCCCAGAAACACATCATATTTCAGGGGCAGATTTAGCCCCAGAATGTATCATGTGACTCCAGTCCAGGGTTTGTGCCATGATGTTGCAGATCCTCTCCGGCACGGTCTATTGGCTTTTCAGGACTCAGGAGGCCTGTAGGAAATCTTTCTTCTCCTAGGGCCTTACCTCTTGCTGTGACATAATCTCAGAAATCATCTCTCCTCCTTGGTTAGTGGAAGTCAGAGAAAAGGTCAGAGACAAGGGCTAGAGAGAAGCAAAAGGTTGAATGGCACCCAGTCCATCCTTGCAAAACAGTTCTGGAGACAGATCTCTTTGTGGCTTTGCCTGGGAATGAAAAAGCACCCGGAAGGGTCTTTCCCTGCCCTCCCCATTCCCACTCTTTACTCTCTGTTGCTTCTGAGGAATGTCAGCCCAGGGAGGGTGGGAGAATGTCCCACCCAAGGGAAGAGGGTGGGAGAGTACCTCACCCAAGAGGATGCTGAAAAACCAGGTAGTGCTGCAGATTTCCGAGGATTTGTCTACTTCCTTTGCCTTCACCCTGCCACTCTGACCCCTCCTGTTTTTCAGGTTGACCTAAAACAGCTTCCAAGATGTCCGAGCAATACACACTGCCAGTGACCCTTCCTCCTGCCCTCAGTCAGGAGGTTTTCAAGACTGTTTCTCTTCCAGCCAGTACCCAGGTGGAGCAAATGAAGCAGCCAACCCCACTGCCTGCCCTGTGCCAGAAGGTACCCTCCGAGCTCCCAGTGGAGGTCCCCTCAAAGCAAGGAGAGCAGCACACAACTGTGAAGGGGGTACCTGAGCAAGAGTGTGAGAAGCAGCAGCAGCAACAGGAGCCACAGGAGCAGGAACTGCATCTGGAACAGCAGCAGCAGCAGCAGGAGTCACAGGAGCAGGAATTGCATCTGGAACGGAAGCAGCAGCAGGAGTCACAGGAGCAGGAACTGCATCTGGAACAGCAGCAGCAGCAGGACTCACAGGAGCAGGAACTGCATCTGGAACGGAAGCAGCAGCAGGAGTCACAGGAGCAGGAACTGCATCTGGAACAGCAGCAGCAGCAGGACTCACAGGAGCAGGAACTGCATCTGGAAAGGAAGCAGCAGCAGGAGTCACAGGAGCAGGAACTGCATCTGGAACAGCAGCAGCAGCAGGACTCACAGGAGCAGGAACTGCATCTGGAATGGAAGCAGCAGCAGGAGTCACAGGAGCAGGAACTGCATCTGGAACAGCAGCAGCAGGACTCACAGGAGCAGGAACTGCATCTGGAATGGAAGCAGCAGCAGGAGTCACAGGAGCAGGAACTGCATCTGGAACAGCAGCAGCAGGACTCACAGGAGCAGGAACTGCATCTGGAATGGAAGCAGCAGCAGGAGTCACAGGAGCAGGAACTGCATCTGGAACAGCAGCAGCAGGACTCACAGGAGCAGGAACTGCATCTGGAACGGAAGCAGCAGCAGGAGCCACAGGAGCAGGAACTGCATCTGGAACAGCAGCAGCAGCAGGAGTCACAGGAGCAGGAACTGCATCTGGAACAGCAGCAGCAGGAGTCACAGGAACAGGAACTGCATCTGGAACGGAAGCAGCAGCAGGAGTCACAAGAGCAAGAACTGCAGCAGCAGCAACAGGGACAACATGGGGAACATCAGGAAGCAGAAAACCTGGAGCAACAACTTGAGCAGAAGAAAGCACAAAGGGATCAGCAGCTGAAGGAGCAGTTGGAAAAAGAGAAGAAGCCCTTGGACCAGCATCTAGATCAAGAGCTCACAAAGAGAGATGAGCAACTGGGAAAGAAAGAAGAGCAGCTTCTAGTGCCATCCGAGCAACAGGAGGGGCAGCTGGAGCAGCCTGTATTTGTCCCAACTCCTGGCCAGAACGAAGAGATCCAGCCAGTTCAGCGCCCTCTTGAAATCTTGCTCCCCGCTGAGCAGCAGAACCTGAAGCAGGAGGTACAGTAGCCAATCGAACATAAGTAACCACTCCCATGTCCTAGAGGCCCTCAGACCATCCCACACAGGGAAGAGAGAGCCACCAGCCCACTTACCTCAGGGGGTGGCCCACCTCTGTGAACCTACCTGTCCCTGCCCCTCTGCATGTCTCTTCATCGGGGTTGGAGGTGGAGGGGAGGAAGTTAATGCCCAGCACCCACCCCCAGTGAGCCCAATCCCAACCTCAGATGATCGGAGCCTCTGCCTGAGGGACGGTTGTTTCTATAGTAACTCTGACAGCACCCTCAGTGATATGGCTAAATCTGTGAGTGTGTACAATAATACATAATAAATCCTGGAAGTCCGGGGATCCTGTATTCTCTCTGTCTTTTCCTCCTCCATCTCTCACCACATAAAAATGTATGTGTGGGTTAATGGTTCCAGTTGACTCTGTTAGCCAGTTCTCAAAGGAGAACAGACATCTGAACCCTTCTTTAATTCTGCACTGCAAATCACTCAATATATTCAGCAGCTTCTGAAAAAGAAACAAACTCCAAACTAAACCAAAATGAAAACAACTTTACTTATGCACCTAAGAGTAACACTTGCTTGTCATGAAGAGGGGATAAGTTATTCCAGTTGGGGAGAAGAGGATCTACCCTTCTCAGCCCAACACCGCCTCTCACCGCCCACACAGACATCGATCCTAGCCCATGGCCAAGCTCAGCCCTGCACTTGACTCAGCTCCTCACGTGCAGGAGGGGCCTGGGAAGGCAACAAGGTTTAGAGGCTCCATCTGGGTTATTTAAAAAAAAAAAAGTAATAAAACTGTCTTTATTCTTAGACAATATGATCATGTGTGTATAAAATAAAATAAATCTTCAAAAAGTAATTCAGCCTATTAAGTGACTTTAATGAGTTCACAGAGAACAACGTCAGTGTTCATACATCAATTGTATTTTTATACATTATCAAGAACAATCAAGAGATCAAATAAAAATACCATATACATTGCTTTTAAGAACATGAAGTGACTAGGGATGAAAATAGAAAATACTTGCAAGATTTATATGCTGATAACTTAAAAATATTAATGAGAGAAATGAAAGAAGAAATGAAATTCCACTAAAACTTTCCGTCAATGAAATCTCACTCAAAATTTCAATAGACATTTTTATAGAAATTGACAAGTTTATTTAAAAATGTGTATTAAAAGTGAAGAACTAGAATAGATCTTTACCTTTCAATATATCCCATTTCATTAATGAGAAACATAATTAGGGAGAGAGAAAAAGGCAGGGAGGTAGAGAAAGACAGAAACAAAGGGAGAACCATCATGTGTTCATGAAAGATTCCTTTCATAAGGTTCAGTAGGTACCACAAATAATTGGTGAATAAATGAGTAAATTCAGGACTAGAAAACCTCTTAGTGACATAATTGGAGATTATTACATTGAAACTGTGATTTTAATATAGAAAAGACATTTGAATGACTTGCAGCAAAATCAATCCCAATCCCCTCCTTGCCCTTGACACTTTTATAGGTTTAGGAGATATCCTATATCAGGGTGAAAAAAATTGACAATTCAGATTACATCAGTGAAAATATACTACTGTGGTTATTGACTTTATTCACAGTTCTTGGCTAAAAAGTGAGCAAGTACAGATAGAGTCAAGGATAGGTTGTCTTTTCGGATGTGGACTAAGAACAATTCACACATCTGTGTGTTTACAGTGCCAAGCTAAATACTGCAGCTCATGCTCACTTCCCTGGAAACAACCCCAGGATTTCCTCCCTGGGTTTTCTCTCTATAAAATGTTCTCATGATATCTAAGAATCTTACAGACTGCCTGCTTGGCTGAGGAAGACTTTACAAAAGCAATGGAATCAGAACTAGGCAAGGTGGGGTGAGGAGGCACTCCCTGGGACTGATCTCTGAAGGGAAAGTGACAGTGTCATTAAAGGAAGTGAAGGTTGAGCCAGCAGGAAAAGTGGAAGCCAAAAATGCTGACTCAGCTGGAGAAATGCTGACTCAGCTGGAGAAATGCTGACTCAGCTGGAGAAATACAGATCCACAGTCACCGCAGCAGCTCTCCTCGCCCTGCACCCTGGCTCCCTGATGTTTACGTAGCCTTTGCTGCCATCCATCACATCAGGACTTGGGGCTGTCTCCTTCCTGGGACAAGTCCTGCCCTTAACTCTTAAAAGTGCTTGCCTTCAACTATTTAACCTCTCAAGCTATCCAAAGCTACTTTACCACAGGCATGAGGATATATCGGGAGCATTCCTGCTGAGGCACTCAAACTCAATAGATCTGAAGGGCACTTAGCGTTTCTTACTCCCCACCCAGCCCCAGCAGCACTCACCACATTTCCTCCTTAGGTATTCTCTCTCCTGAGTAATGATACTGCATTTGCAATCATCATTCCTCATTCTTCCCCTTCTTCCATACCCTCACCAATGGCCAGGTTATTGCTATCCCTACCAATACCTCCTAAGCTCAGACTGAGGTCGTTCTCACCTGAACTGATGCAACAGCCTTCAAGCTGGTCTGTCTTGCTTCCTGTCTCCACACACCCTACAATCCACCCATCCCACAGAGGACAGAGTATTCTACTTAAAATTCCAGTCTGACTACATCACTCCTGGGGTTAGCACCTGTCAGTGGTTACTAAGACCATGAGAAAGCAGGCTCAAGTCCTCCTAACAGAAGCCTGGGTAGAACTGGCTGGGAAGACTGGGAACAGAGAAAGAAGGAATCAGAAGCACCTAGAGTGTGTGCAAATTTTCTTTCAAGTCTTAGGTGTGTTTTTACATTTGTATTTGTAGACGTTATTTTTTAGAATAGTTTTAGATTTACAGAAAAGTTGAGAAGATAGTACAGAGAGTTCCCTTGTATGCCACACCCAGTTTCCCCTATTATTAACATCTTACATTAGTACGGTACATTTGCTACAACTAACAAAGCAATGCTGATACATTATTATTAACTGAGATTCATGATTTAGTTATTTCTTTAGTTTTTACCTAATGTCCTTTTACTTTAGTTTTTCTTTAGTTTTTACCTGATGTCTTTTTACTATTTTCCCTTACTTTTTGCCTAATGTCCTTTTACTATTTCAGTACCCCATCCAGGAAATCACATTACACTTGGTTGTTTTGTCTCCTTAACTGTGACAGTTTCTTAGACTTTCCTTGTTTTTGATGACCTTGACAGTTTTGAGGAGTAGTGGTCAGGTACCTTGTGGGATATCTCTCAGTTTGGGTTTGGCGGATGTTTTTCTCGTGATTAGTCTAAGGTATGGGTTTTTAGGAAGAAGACCATAGAAATGCCGTTTTCATCACATTGTATAAAGTATAGGTACTATCGGCTGTGACTCACCACAGTTGGTATTAACCTTGATGGCTTGGCTGAGGTAGTGTACGTCAGTTTTCTCCACTGTAAAGTTCCTCTCCTCTCCATCCCTCTCCCCCTTTCTATACTGTACTCTGGAAGGATGTCACTACACAAGCTCACAATTAAAAGTGGGAAGTAAAGCTCTTCATCACTGAGGGTATAGTATCTACATAAATTATTTAGAATTTTCTGTACAGATTTGTCTCTCCCCATCCCTGTTCACTTACTTATTTGATCATTTATATCAGTATGGACTCATTGATATTTATTTTATACTTTGGATTACAATTTAATGTTTGGTTTTTTTTTACATGACCTGGTTAATTTATTATTTTTTATTTTATTTTTTATTTTACTTCTCAATATACATCGTAGATGATTTTCATGCCTTTACCCATTCCTCTCCACCCCCCCTACCCCCCATCATATCTGTTCACTTGATTTAAAAACTTCAAGGAATTTTTGTGGTTATTCTGTCTTCTCCCCCCCAACCCTTGATTTGTTTGTGTGTTTGTTTATGTATTTATTTTTAGCTCCCACAAATAAATGAGAACATGTGGTAATTCTCTTTCTGTGCCTGACATGTCTCACTTAATATAATTTTCTCTAAGTCCATCCATGTTGTTACAAATGGTAGTATTTCATTCTTTTTTATAGCAGAGTAGTATTCCATTGTGTAGATATACCACAGTTTCCTTATCCACTCATCTGATGATGGACATTTGGGATGATTCTAACTCTTGGCTATTGTAAATAGAGCTGCAAAAACATGGGAGTGCAGGTATCCCTTCGATCTGATGATTTCCAAACCTCTGGATATATCCCCAGTAGTGGGATAGCTGGATCATATGGTAGTTCTATCTGTAGTTGTTTGAGGAACCTGTTCTCCATTATGGCTGTACTAACTCACAGTCCCACCAACAGTGCAGAAGTGTTCCTCTATATCCACATCATTGCCAGCATTTGTTATTCTCTGTCTTTTTTATAATAGCCAGTCTGATTGGAGTAAGGTGACATCTCAAAATGGTTTTGATTTGAATTTCCCTGATGATTAGTGATGTTGAGCATTTTTTCATATGCCTGCTTGCCATTTGTATGACTATCTTTCAGAAATGCCTATTCAGCTCCTTTACCCATTTTTAAATTGGATTATTTGGGGTTTTTTGCTGTAAAGTTGTTTGAGCTCTCTATATTCTGGATATTAATCCCTTGTTGGATGCATAATTTTCAAATATTTTCTCCCATTCTGTAGATTGTCTTTTCATGCTGTTGATTGTTTCCTTTGCTGTGCAGAAGCTTTCTAGTTTGATATAATTCCTTTTGTTTACTTTTTCTTTTGTTGCCTGTCCTTTCAGAGTGTTATTCATAAGTCTTTGCCCAGTTCTAAATCCTGGAGTGTTTCCCCTATGTTTTCTTCTAGGAGTTTTAAAGTTTCAGGTCTTATATTTAAGTTTTTAATTCATTTTAAGTTGATTTTGGTATATGTGAGAATTATGGGTCAAGTTCCATTCTTCTACATATGGATGTCCAGTTTTCCCAGCACCATTTATTGAAGAGGCAGTCTTTTCCCCAGTGTATGTTCTTGGTGCCCTTTTCAAGGATCAGTTTTCTATAAATACATGGGTAGATTTATGGGTTCTCTGTTCTGTTGCATTGGTTCATATGTGTCTGCTTTTATGCCAGTACCATGCTGTTTTGGTTACTACAGATTTCTAATATAGTTTGAAGTCAGGAAGTGTAATGCCTCTGGCTTCACTTTTTTGCTCAGGATTACTTTGGCTATTTGGGGTCTTTTGTTGTTTCATATGAATGTTAGGATTGCTTTTTCTATTTCTGTGAAGAATGTCATTGAGATTTTGATGGGAATTGCATTGAATCTATAGATGGCTTTGGGTAGTATGGACATTTTTACTACATCGATTCTTTCAATCCATGAATAAGGAATGTCTTTCCATCTTTTGGTGTCTTCTTTAATTTCTTTCAGTAGTGATTTGTAGTTCTCATTGAAGAGATCTTTCACCTCCTTGATCTTTATTCCTAGGTACTTTATTTTGGGGTGACTATTATAGATGGGCTTGCTTTCTTGATCTCTTTTTCTTCTAGTTTGTCATTGGAGTATAAAAATGCTATGGTTTTTTGTATATTGATTTTGTATCTTGCAACCTTACTGAATTTATTTATAGCTCTAAGAGTTTTTTGGTAGAGTCTCTTTGATTTTCTATATATAGAATCATGTCAACTGCAAACAGGGACAATTTGATTTCATCTTTACCTGTTTGGATGCCCTTTATTTTTCTCTTGTCTAATCGTTCTGACAAGTACTTCCAATACTATGTTAAATAGGAGTGGTAAGAGAAGACACCCTTGTCTTCTTCCTGATCTTAAGGGGAAAGCTTTCAGCTTTTCCCCATTCAGGATGATATTGGCAGTGGG
>NW_007728164.1:0-600 GCF_000696425.1 Galeopterus variegatus | reverse complement strand
TCAGGATGATATTGGCAGTGGGTTTATCATATATGGCTTTTATTATGTTGAGATACCTTCCTTCTATGTGTAATTTGTTTAGAGTCTTTATCTTGAAGCTGTTGAATTTTGTCAAATGCTTTTTCAGCATCTATTGAGATGATCATATGGTTTTTATTCTTGATTTTGTTGATACTCTCACAGACTAATAGTGAAAGGATGGAAAAAGATATACCATGTAAATGGAAACCAAAACCAAGCAGGAATAGCTATTTTTTAATCAGAGGAAATAGACTTTAAAACAAAAACTAGAAAAAGAGATAAAGAATGCCATTATATAATGATAAAGAGATCTACCCACTGAGAAGACATAAAAATCACAAACATATATGCTCTCAACATTGGTGCATCCAGATTTATAACGCAAACATTATTATACCCAAAGAGAGAGAGAGACTTCAATACTGTAATGGTTGTGGACCTGAACATTGCCCTCTCAGCAATCGACTGATCATCTAGGCAACAAATCAATTGGAAACAAGATTTAGGCAGCACTGTAGACCAATTGGACTTGGTGGATATATATATAGAACATTTCACCTAACAACTAGAGAATATACA
>NW_007728163.1:325045-329440 GCF_000696425.1 Galeopterus variegatus | reverse complement strand
GGCTCCCTGGAGGTGGTGGCCTCTGGGTGGGCTTGAAGCATGAGCAAGACTTTTGCAAGACTTGGAGGTGGTGGTGCTTTTCAGGCTAAGAAAACAGCCTTTCGAAAGCACATTAGTATGAGAGAGGACAACATAGAAAACCAAGGGCAAATTAGTATGGTTTAAGCATAGAGTATAGTTGGTAAAAGAAGAGCTAAATGCAACTAAAAGAGTAGGTTTTCGGTTTATGCAGTATAGATGAAATCCAGGAAACAAGGCAAATGTGAATGTGAAATGATTTGCTCACATTTATACATGTATTAGATCACTCTTCTGGAGGCAAGAAAATTCCAAGTCTCAGAAAATGGAATTAAAGCAGTATATTACATTATGGATTATTATGTACAAATGGCATTTATCCTAGGATTACCAAAATGGTTTAATTATTATTAGCATAGGAATAATATGCAAAATGGTTTCATTATTATTAGTGTAGGAATAATATGCTAATCATTAATTGTGATGATTTTTATGGCTAATCATTATTAGCCTAGGAATGTTGTGAAAATTAAATGAGTTTATATATATAAAGGACTTAGAATAGTGCCTGGCATGTAGTAATTTCCTATACTGATTCTTTCTTTNTGAGAGAGGAGGTGCCAGGGTCTTTTAAAGAACCAGTTATCATGGGAACTAATAGAGCAAGAACTCACTCACTACCCCCACCCCCCAGGGACAGCATTGATCCATTCATGAGGGATCCACCCCCATGACTCAAACAGCTCCCCACACCGGCACACTGGGGACCAGATTTCCACATGAATTCCAAACAATAATATCCAAACTCTATCAGCTCAGTAATTTATTTTTGAAGGGCACAAGAGAGCTCGCTCAAGCCTCTTTTAAAAGGGCATTAATCACTCAATCACTTTCCAAAGCCTGCACCTCTCAACACCATCACATGGCGTATTAGGTTCTTTTTCTTTTTAAAGATGACTGGTAAGGGGATCTTAACCCCTGACTTGGTGTTGTCAGCACCACGCTCTCCCAAGTGAGCCACAGGTCGGCCCTAGGTATTAGGTTCTAACCTTGGAATTTGGGGGGAACACCGACATTCGGACCATAGCAGGGGATAATACTCAGTATCAGCCCTAAGGAAACTTATTTTCCAAAATGTGGAATTTTGTTATTGATAAAAACAATAACGATATTGACTGGGCACCTGTTGCAGTAGGCCTGTGGTTATCTACTAATATGAATTTCACCCCCTTCCAGGCATAAAGTTTGGGTGGGATTTACCCCCCCCTCAGCTCAAGGTGAGAGCCCTGACTGGTCCAAGCCAATCAGTTATTTCATCCCTCTGGCCACAGTGATTGGTTCAGGGATAAGTAACCAATGCAGACTTTAGCCAATCAACACTTGGCATTTCATAGCCACTGGTTCAGGGAGGACAGCACATGACCAAACAGAGCTTAATCAGAAGGAAGCCCAGGATTTTTGATCCATGGGGGAGGAAGACACATTCTCTTTCTCTCTTTCTGACACTAATGAGGAAGCGTGCTGTCCTGCACAGAGAGGAAAGGCAGTCTGGAACGCAACCAACATCTTGAAGGGCTTTAGGAACATAATTGGGCAACTAGATTAAACAAACCCTCTGGGTTTTTAATGAATGAAGCAATAAATTCTCTTGCTATTTAAGTGGATGTGTGTTGGGCTTTTGACTGCTTAAAACTGATGTAGCCACTATGTCAGGCACTGAACTAGGTGTTTTCACACATTCTGTCTCAATTCATCTTCACAGCCCAGTGATGAGGTTTTATCATCCCCTTTTTACAGATGAAGAAACTGAGGCTGAAAGAGGTCAGGTGTTGTATCCAATTTCAAACTGCTGGTATGTGGTGGAGCCGGGACATGGTCTTAGGTCTGTCCAATCCCCTAGCCTCTGCTTTCTACCATGTTCCACGGGCTCCTGCTGGAATATGTGTGGACACAGTGTTCAGGGGGAGATGCCCGCACACCACCCTCTGTAATAATTCTACAGATAACCCCCAGGAGAGATTGGTGCTATTGCCACACAAGCTGCTGTATTTCATATGTGGCTTCCTGTTTCAGTAGTTGGGTGTTTCTTGCAAGTGTTGATGAATCACTGTTTAAAAAATAGCGATAAATCCCTCATTGTAAGAGGCACTGCCAAAAGATCTTAAAGAACTCTCATTGGCATTTTAGGCAGTAGAACTTAACTCCAAAGTCCTAAAAGTAACCTTCTGTCTAATATAAATGTATCTAACCTTAAATATGAGTCTGTTACATAAGTCATTTTAAATTGTTTTCCCATTTGAAAATTGGAAGATAATGACATAAATCTACTCAGAAAGATTTATGAGTAGAATCAGATTTTGAGACAAATAACCTAAGTAAAAGCTAAAGGCTTGGTTCTTCGCAATACTGGACTATGGAATAATACCACAGTAGTGATGTGACTACCACTTCCAATGTGGCTGCTGCTGTCCCTGGATTGTTTCCCTAGAGTTCTCAATGGGAAAACAAATAAACAAAAAATGTGCATTTCAAAATACACATATATATGTATAACTCCTTAAACAATTTCAGGGAGTTTTTCAGCCTGATCAGAAAGGAAAAGGCTTCAGAAGACCTTGATCCAAACCTTATGTCCAGTGCTAAAGAACCCTACAATGACTCTCCTTCCAGGACTGCCTGGCCACCATCAGTGATAGGAGACTCACCACATTTCATGATGCTTAACCCCTACTTCAGGCATTTTTATCTGGTCCAAAGTGCCCTGTATGCTGAACTCAAATCTGTATCTCCCCAAGAAATGGGCTTTGGAGTTGGACAGACCTGAGTTTAAATAATTTTTCTAACCATTCCTACTGGGTGACTGAGCTGTTGCTTAACCCTCCAAGCTCCAGGCTCCATAGCTACTAAAATGGAGGTGATAATACCTACCTCAAACCATCAATACGAGATTTAAAAGAGATACTGTGTGTAACGTGGGTAGCAATTGCACCTAGCACAGACAGTAAGCCTCAACAAGTGATAGTTATTATTAACTCTCTTGGAGGGTACTCCTGAGGCTACTGAGTAGGGTTGTGTAAAAATACAGGAAACCCAATAAAATTTGAATTTTAGATAATAACCAATAATTTTTTAGTATGAGTATGTTCCACACATTATCTGGGACATACTTATACTAAAATATTATTCACTGTTTACCTGAAATTCAAATTTCACTGGACATCCTGTATTTTATCTGGCAGTCCTACTATTTAGCGAGTGGGGCCATCAAGGTTGCAGCAGGGATGGGACAGTGGGGAAACAAATGGTGAAGTTAGAGCAGGGAGGAGAGCAGGAAGCAGGGATGCGACACAAACCCACAAACCTTGTGCAGAGATGCTTACATGGAGGTACCAGTTGCCTGGGGTGGAACCAGCCCCCATTGCTTAATGGACACTCAGCCATGTGGAGAAGCCCCTAGTTCACAATGTTCATTTCCTCTCCCTTTGGAGATTTTTATTATTGTAAAAAATCAACCTTGTAATTTGCTATTTATTACCCTTATATTAAAGAAATACCAGCAAAAATGTATCAAGTGTCTACTTTTTCCAGACCCTTCCATTCAACCTTTCAAGCATATATTAGGCAGATATCTTGTCTCAGCCACAGTAATACCAGTAAAGGATATAAACTGAGGCTGGAACAGGACCCACCTTCAGAAATCTCATTGTCTAGTGCAATGGTCTCCAGCAAGTTTTTATCATTTGTCCCATCAGTTTAAAATAATATTGAGGGGCTGGCCAGTTAACTCAGTTGGTTGGAGCACGGTGTTATAATACCAAGGTCAAGGGTTCAGATCTCCTACTGGCCAGCCGCCAAAAACAAACAAATATTGAGCAGATACTCCTCTCAGCATGTGTAAGTTTATTTATTTATTACTCATATATAACCTATCATATATAATAGTGATCCAACTATATACGTGTGTGATCTATTATATATGTGCATATTTATGTATACATACATACATATGTAAGATAAAACATACTTATATTTATTTAATACTTATATAGATAATACATACTTATATAAATAAAACATATTGAAAAGGAGATAAACAATGTCAATAGAGGTTATAGCATTCTCTCCCCTCACCCCCAGTACCCACCCCATGAAGAGGTTGCATACCCCCTGGTAAGTTTCAACCCCAGTTTGGAAACCATTGGTCTAATGGATAAGAAAGACCTGGAGGCAAAAAATTTGCATATAATATAATGTTATCATTAGGATATTAAGAGAGCACAGAGAGGGAGCAAAGGAAGAGCTCTGCTGGGGAGAATGGCTCCCTGGAGGTGGTGGCCTCTGGGTGGGCTTGAAGCATGAGCAAGACTTTTGCAAGAC
>NW_007728163.1:313166-323990 GCF_000696425.1 Galeopterus variegatus | reverse complement strand
ATCATGCCAACCTGACACTCTGTACCTATTAAACAATAATTGCCCATTTCCCCCTTCCCTCAGCCCCTGGTAACCTCTACTACTTTCTGTCCCTGTGAATTTGCCTATTCTGGGTACCTCATGTACACAAAATCATATAATATTTGTCCTTTTGTGACTGGCTGTTTTTTTTAATTTTGTTGAAAAGTAATTGATTATATCAATACCTGTGTACACTGTGTGATGATCCCCAGGTAATCATCATGTTCATCATTACAAAATGTAATCCTTTGTGTTGAGAACATTTGATTTCCTCTCTTCTGGTTATTTGATAACATGCAGTGAATTAATGATAATTATAGGTGCCTAGTTTGACTATGTATCAGTGGAATTTATTTTTCCTAACTAGTTGTTTTGTGTCCGTTAACTCATTTCTTGCTATCTCTACTCCCCCTTTCCCACCTCTAGTAATCACAGTTCCATTTTCTCCTTCTGAAAGTTCAACGTATCATTATGAGTATTGCTTATTTATTTATTTATTTATTTATTTATTTATTTATTTATTTATTTATTTATTAGCTCCCACTTAAGAGTGAGGACGTGTGGTATTTCTCTTTCTGTGCCTGGCTTATTTCACTTAACCTAATGTTTTACAAATGACTAGCTGATTTCACTTAGCATAATGTTTTCAAGTTTCATCCCTGTCATGGTATCTATCAGAATTTCATTCCTTTTTAGGGCCAAATAACATTCCACTTCATGTATATATCACCTTTCGTTTATCCAGTTGTCTTATGATGGACATTGGGTGTTTCCATCTTTGGGGGCTATTGTGAATAATGCTGGTTATGGGCATGGATGTATAAATATCTCTTTGAATCCTTGGTTTCAATTATTCTGGGTAAATACTCAGATCACTGAATCATATGGCGATTCTATGTTTAAGTTTTTGAGGAACCACCATACTGTTTTCCACACTGGCTGCACCATTTTACATTCCCACCAGCAATGCACGACGGCTGCAATTTCTCTACATCCTCACCAACACTTACTTTCTGTCGTTTCAGTTTTTGTTTTTGTTTTGGCTGCTGGCCAGTCAACCCAGGGATCAGAATCTGTTGTTTGTTTAATATAGTCATCCTAATGGATGTGAAGTGATATCCATTTTGGTTTTAATTTGCATTTCCCTAGTGATCCTACATCAGTTCCCAACTATAATTAGTTAACAATTAAAAAAGAGTAAAATCCAGCCGCTGGAACAAAGAATTAAGAGAAGAGGAGAATTTTTAAAATACGTTATCTACTAAAATTGGCATTTCATTCTTAAGTAAGTGACATTTTCTGCATAAGATTAAGTAATGTTCCAGTTTTAGAAAGCCTCTCAAATTCAAATTAAGTCAAAAGAGCTAGGATCGCAGGTATGATGAAGGCATAGGCTGACTGATCTAGAACCGGCCTGCTTAGCTGCCTAAGCAAACTTGAAGAAAACAGAAACTCACCAAACTTAAACTTTCCTATTGCTTATCTGAAGTTTACATTCTGTGTTAAAGAGTAAGAAGACATCAGAGGCAGGTCACTTTCTAGCCCTGAAGGTCAGGCATGAAGGTCAGGCGAGAATTGGGCGTGGAAATGATGGGTAACAGGGAAGCAGGGAGGTTCTGGAGTACAAAACTGACAGATGAAAGCACAGTTGGAGGAATGCAACGCCACCTGCCCAGCCTGTAGCAGCAAGAGATGAAAGTCTAGGGCTTGGAGTCAGACAGATTTGCATTCTTAGCTCAGCACTGACACCAGCTGTGTGTGATCTTAAGCAATTCACTTAACTTCTCTAAGCCTCAGTTTCCTCTTCTGTAAAAGGATCATAATACTTGCTTCATGAGATTGATGTGAGAAGTAAATAAGAAAATGTATAGAATAGCTTAGTGTCATTCTTAGCACACTGTAAGCATGCATTCATCCATCCATTCACTCATTCGTCAAATGTTTATCGAGCACCTTCCCTCACACGCACTGTGCTAGGCACCGGCGTTAAGATCTGAACAGCACAGACATGGTCTCCATCATGGAGGTTAGTCTGGAAGGGGAGATCAGACTATATAAATATAAGCTGATTATGACTCGAGGCATCATGGAGGGAAAGGGCAGGTGCAACGAGAGAAGAGAGGGAACATACTTTGGGCCAGGCAGACACAGATGTTTCAGCAACTCCTCTCTCAGGAAGCTGCATTTGGGCCCTGAAGGATGCACAGGAGCCAGCTAAGTGAGGACTTTCAGGAGGGAGAAGCAGGGGCTAGCAGAGGGGCCTGAGAGGTGAACGAGCACAGCGCAGGCCAGGGAAGCCAGGGAGAGAGAGGGTCAAAGAGCAAGAGGTCAGCCTGTCAAATGCTGCCACTGCAGTGGAAACTGGAAAGTGGATTTGACTCACAGACATCAAGGAGACAGGACAAGAGCAGTTTCCGGGGCATGAAGGATATAGAATCGGAAGTACTGTCATAGTCAGAAAAGGTATTAGAGCAGATACTTAAAAGGAGGCGTAGATACTTCAAAAAAGCCAGCAGGAGTGAGAAGAATATCCCTCACAGAAGGAACAGGTCTTTGTGAGCTAAGCCTCAGATACAAGCCAAGTAAGATTTCCATCAGCTCAGCTCCATTCACTCAGTCCTCACCCTCACCCTGTGACCGTCCCCTGGAGATCATGTCCCAAGCAGTGGCCTTTGAGTTGGGGCCTTGAAATAGGCATCTGAGTCTACACAGACAGAAGATTCTTCATGAGTCTGAACATAGTCAGATGTTCAGGGAGCTCAGACCTATGTCCTGTGTCTCATGTGGACGGAGGTACAGCAGAAAGTATTGAATTTCCCAGCTTCTTTAAAGCAGCTGCAGGGTCCAGCCTGGTGGGGAGGGCTCCAAACACCACCTCGGCCCTTTCCCAAAGGCCCTGTCTGGGCTAAGTCCCACTCGTTCCCAGTTAATGCTGAGTCTGTAGTTGAAATCGCCCCTTCTTTATGGTCATGGGTTTGGAGCATGGGGAGCAATCTCTGGAAATGATTTCCATGATCTTCCCTGGTCCTCAACCCTGGGAGTGTGAAGATGCTTTGGAATTCTAATGCCTTAAAGAGAGAGCAAGATGCCTGTGTGTGAAACAGAGCAGGGTGTGTCTTAAGAGTGCCAGTTACTCCAAAAAATAGCCCTCTCCTCCCCTGGGGCAGCCACTTCATCCAGGCCAGAAGAATGTGACACTTGAGGTGGAGGAAATGGGATGGACAGGAGGCAGAGCCCGAGAAGCGGAAGGAGACCAGAGGCCACTGGAGACTGGGACTTATCAGTGATGTCCCCGGGGAAGTTGTCATCTCAGAGCCGGACTCTCCTCCCGCAGGTCAGCTGGGATCATGAATGAGTGGACGCCTGGAGCCTGGGTAACAGCCCTTCAGGAGGAGCAGGGGAGGGCAGAGTCCATGGGGGGCGGGCTGAACCCCACAGCTAGGAATTACCAGCACCAAGCGCACTGACAGCCACCTTTCCCCAGAGAAGGCCTCAAACCCTGCACCGGGGAGGCGGGAGAGAGGCAGGGAAACCCGAGGCCTCTGGTGGGTTCCGAGCTGGAGGGCCGCTCCCAGCCCTGCCCCTTCAGACACTGGCCCCATTGTTGACGGAACAACTTGGCAGGTACTCTAAAGTGGCTGAAATTTGGCACATCCTCCAAGGTCTTTCCTGGTCAGATCAGGTGACTGTCTCCCTGAGCCATTTAGAGAAAGAAGGGATTACCTGCCACCACCACCCCCCTCTCAGAGGCAGGTGAGAGTAAATCCATTTAACTGACCAGCGCTGTCAGTTTACAAATAAAACATAAGCCATAAATGCTGCCTTTGTTCAGCTGAGGCAGCCTTCCTGGCGGTGAGGTTAGATTAGCAATTTGTCCTTTGTCGGAGGATTAGCAGAGCTTCATTGTTTTAGTGTTTATTTATCAATTTGCATCTTCTAGTAGTTTCGACCCAACTCCAGGCCCCGATTCCCCCACATCCCTGCCTTGTAATTGGGCTGCTCATTTTACGTCCTCTGCCAGGGACCTAACAAAGCTGGATTAGAGCACACCCAACATGAAACACATGCAAATCTCCTTAGCTTTTCTTCTGCTCAGGTTCATACTCTTTGGCCTTGCCCTGGTTGCAGAGCGGAAATTACAGCCCTTGCAGAGGCACAAAGGGACCCTTTCTCACCTGTAACCATGTGGCTTCTAATGCAAAACCCTGTACTCAGCCAATATTTGTGGAATAAATAAAGTTGTAGTTTTGATGCCAATCTGTCCTCTGGTGCTCAAACAGGTCCCACCAAGCCTGGGAGTTTCCTTTAGATTTGGACATAGTCGGGGTAGATCTCAGAGGGGTGAAGACGACCTCACAAAGCTGACCATATGCAGGACAGAGTCCTCTGGAGGGGTTGACCAGTGGTTAGGACATTCCTCCCAGAAGAAGACTATATACAGTCGTGCCTCTGTATCCATGAGGGATTGGCTCCAGGACCTCCTGGAGACACCAAAATCCACGGATGCTCAAGTCCCTGATATAAAATGGCATAGTATTTGCATGTAACCTACACACATCTTCCCATATACTTTAAGTCATCTCTAGATTCCTTATAATACCTAATGCAATGCACATGCTACATAAATAGTTGTTATATATATATTGCTTAAGGAATAACAAGAAAAAAAACTGTACATGTTCAGTACAGACTGAACTTTGTTTTTCAAATATTTTCAATCGGCTGTTGGTTGATCCACGATGCAGAACTCATGGATCTGGAGGGCGGACTGTATATTCATATATATGACAGACGGTAATAAACCAAAACTATTATCAAGTTAGAATAGCAGAAGCGAGTGCTGGAAGGGAATCTTAGAGATCATCATTGGTCTAGTCCTTTTGGCCCTATGGATACAAAGGACCTACTGTATTAAGCACCTAATTGTACATAATTCCCTACAGGGAGAACTGTACCACCCCAATCCCTTCTTGCCTAAATATTTTGGCCTATTTTGCTTACTCCTTTGCCTTAAAAAATAAAATAAAATAATTTTTTTTAAAGCTCACCTGTTCAATGTAGATTCATCAATTGTAGCAAATGCCCCACTCTGGTGCAGGGTATTGATCATGGGGAGTCTCTGCCTGTGTGGGGGCAGCGGGTATATGGGAACTCTCTGTGCCTTCCTCTCAATTTTGCTGTGAACCTAAAACTGCTCTTAAAAAACAAAGTCTATTTAGAGTTGAGAAATCCTAAAGAAAAGAAAAAGAAAATAAGTCTATATAAAAAAAACACCTATGTTTTTCAAAGCTTCAAAATTATTTTTTTCAAATGACAACTATATGAAGCCAAATTATGTGAAATATAATAAACAAACTGCTTTGCCACATTCTCCCCCCTGAGGAACCTCAGAGGGGCGCTCTTGTACTGTAGGCCACAGGTAGAAACTTCTAGACTAATTAAGGGGATCTACACGCTTTCCCTCCAGCTGGGGCTCTAAGTCAAGCTATTCCATTTTCTTTCCATTCTCCCTACGTGCCAAGCATCCCACCAGATACTCACCCTGGTCTCCCTTTCTAAGTCCTTCCTTGCATTTTCTAAGCATCACCAGATGTTCTGGAAAGACTTATTTCAGAACTTTCCTCATGTCACCTCTCCATGCTTTGGTAAGACATTCAAAGTCCTTCACAGCTTGGCCTTGATTTCATATTTCAGCTTTATCTCTCACCTACCCCTAAACGAAACTTTTACCTCCTGCTAGTCTTAACCACTCACCATCCTTCAACATGATTAAAGAAAAATTAGCTACAAGAACTAATGTATCGTATTTGTGAGTGGCCATGTTAGTATGAGAAGCGGTATTAGCAAACTCTTTAGGAGCAAGGCTTCAGAGGCAGGCAGCCCTGGGTGTGAATCCTGGCTCTACCCCTCATTAGTGGGATGATCTAAGTGAATGACTGAGCCTTAGTGGCCTTACCTTTGAAATGGGTATAAGGATATTCCTCTCACAAGGTTGTTGTAAAGATTTAAATAAATTAACTATGTGAGGTGCTCTTACTAGTGCCTGACAGTAAGCATTCAATAAAATGGTAGCTCTACTACCAATAATTAATAATAGATGATATATGGGGCCGGCCTGGTGGCGCACTGCTACAGTGCACCGCTTGGGAGCGCAGCGGCTCTCCCTCCAAGGGTTCGGATCCCACATACAGACTGGTTCCTGCTCACTGGCTGGGCGAGGTGCGGGCGCAGCACCGAGGGTTGCGATCCCGTTGCCGGTCCCGGTCCGGTACGGGCACGACACTGAGGGTTGCAATCCGTTGCCGGACACGAAAAAAAATAAATAAATAAAATAATAGATGACATATGAAGTTTTATTTATTTACTTATTTGTGGTGCCCAGCCAATACGGGGATCCAAACCCTTGAACTTGGTGTTACATCACCGCCTCTAACCACTGAGCTAACTGGCCAGCCCCCAGCCCTCCCACCCCACCCACGCCTGGTTTTAAAAACTTCACATACATGAACTCACTTCTAATTCATGACAACTCTATGAAATAGAGACTATTACCCCTGTTTTACAGATGAGAAACTAAGGCACAAAGAGGTTGGGCAACTTGCCCAAGGTCACACAACTAGTAAGCAGCAGCATGTCAACCCAGGTGGTCTGCCTGCAGAGCCACACTGTGCTACGCTGCCTCTCCATTCTCTCGATGCTGTTATCATTATCATCATCAATACCATTAAATGGTGGCGGAACTGGGGGAGGCAGAGACAGATATAGGTGGGTAAAGAAAACAAAAACTCCAAGTTCATCTGTTGGGGGTTTCTTCAGACTGAGCCTGGAACCCTCGGCAGGGGGGGGTGAACATCTGCAAGCACCCAGGCAAGCCTCACAGAGAGTTTGGAGCCTCTAAGGCTGGACGGCGCCTACCTGCCCACAAATTAGATCTACGCTCTAAAAAAAAATGAAGCCGGCTCCGAGCCCCAGGGAGCCAGCAGAACAGTTCCAAGTATTTGTGAGCAAACACACGAGTACATGCTGGGTATTATATTAGGCACCTTGTGAGGGTTCCAAAGAAATATAACTAGGAGCTTAAACCTTATGGGGAGACACTCATGAAAAGTTAGTGTTTGGAGGGGACTTCTAGGCAGAGATGGGCTGAAGTCAGCCTTGAGAGGCTGGGAAGACAGGAGACCCTTGAGTGTGTGCAGGTGAGAGCTTGGCAGTTTCCTTAGCAGCCACCATGTCACTGGCTTCATTGAAAAAACGTTGCTTCCCAGTGGCCCATCAAGGCAGCAGTGGCAGGCGAATTAGCCATAACCTGTCCTGGGTCAGTCGAGTCAGCTGGTCTAAAACAAACCAAATTTCTCACTTCCTTAAGGACATCACAAGGGTGAAAGGTTGGCTGGGAAATAGCAAGGGTCCTGGCACTGGAATTTTTTTGACAAGATGGATTCAGGAAAAATAAATTAATGTGTGCAGCAGGGTCAGCTGTGGAATTGTGAAAGAATGTTGGCTTTCACTGCAGGAAGGGAAAGTGCTCACAGGTGGCTGCAACAGGGGCTGGGGGCTGCAGGAAGGGCTGCTTCTTGGCCTCTGCCCACCGCCTCCACCGTGTGGTCGTTAAACCTGAGGGGTGGAAGGAGGCCCCCCTGCTTTCTCCTCATGCTGCTCCCTTGTTTACTCTCACAGAGAAATCTTGTGCTATTTTAATGCAAAACAAATTAAGATTGGCAATATTTTGTTTCAGTAGAACAATCCAGATGCATCCCGGGAAATTCAGCTTGGCAAAAATGGATTAACATTGTACTTGATTGAAGCAAGAAAACTAAGGGCTATCTGGATAGCTCAGTTGGTTAGGGCATGGTGCTGACAACTCCAAGGTCAAGGGTTCAGATCTGTGTACTGAAAAAAAAGAAGAAGAAAAAAGCAAGAAAATTAAAACCAAAAGTAGTAATAATTTAGAATACAAAAACTAGCTTTTTTCTCTTTTCATCTCGTCTTAATCAAGAGACCAGAAAACTTAGGAAATGTTCATGTTTAATTTAACCAATGTATTTCACTGCATTATAATTATATTGTTGTTCATTTAGCACTGGGTTCGTAACATAGTATCAACCCTGTTGTTAGAAAATAGGAAGCACAGTCAAGGAAAAAGCAAATCAGCAGCTCGCTCTGGAATCAGGATGTCCTCAGAACCATTACAGTCATCCCCCTGACCCACAGTTTGGCTCTTGCAGTTTCAGTTACCTATGATCAACCACAGTCCAAAAATATTACATGGAAAATTACAGAAATAAACAATTCATAATTTTTAAATTGCTGCCGTTCTAAGTATCATGATGAAATCCCACTCCATCCCATCCAGGAGGTGAACGATCCCTTTATCCAGCATCTCCACACTGTCTACACTGCCCAGCCTTCTTGGTTACCAGATCAATTACTGCGGTACTGCAGTGCTTGCGTAAAGTAACCCTTATTTTACTTCATAAGGGTCCCAAAGCTCAAGAGCAGTGATGCTGGTATATTACTATAATTGTTCTATTTTATTATTGCTGTTGTTCATTATTTTTGTGCCTAACATACAAATTAAACTTTATCATAAGTATGTATATACGTATAGGAAAAAACATAGTACATATAGGATTTGGTACTATCTGGGGTTTCAGGAACCCACCGGGGGTCTTGGATTGCATCCCCTGAGGATAAGGGGGACTATTGCATTAAGCTCCATGAGGCCATAGGGAGGATAATCATGTTTCCTGAGGCAAAAATCAGATCCATGGTGTGACAGCAGGACAGAAGAGTAAAGCAATGAGTAATTCTCCTGTCAGTGAGGTCTTCTCTCTGGAAATTTCAGTAGAGACCAGAAACTTCAAAGAAGAGAAAGGCAACCCAGCAAGAGCAATGAAGGATGTTCTGAGCTAAGGGCCTGGGGAAGCTAACTAATTTCCCTTTTGAAGATCCATTTATATGTGAAAGAAAGTGTAATCCCTGAAATGCATCTGAATTACTAATTTAGTGGAATTTTAAAGTGAAAAAGATGACCAATTAATTTACAAGGCTCTCTCAGCTAGTTAAATGCCCTGCTCCCTCAAGGAAGGAGAGGACTGGAAGTCGCAGTAACCCCACAGCGCAAGATTTTCCTGACTCTGTAATAGATCTGCAACATAACCAGCGCCACTTCAGACAAGCCCAAGTACAAAATGGTGCCGCCCACCTCCTCCCCTCCCCTCGCCCTCCCCTTTATGAGAAGCCTCCTGACTTAAACAGAAACCCCTTTTGCTTCTGCAAGGACGCAGTTCTCCACCCCGATCCACATTAGCATAATAACCCTCCTTGATGGTATCAGCCAGCCCTTGGCGCACTACATAAGCTCTACCACCCCCACGCCTGGTGCTGTCCCCATTTTCAGGGCTGCCCCGGGCTGCCTGCTACTTTGAGCACAGCCCAGCAGATTTCTTTCTTTGATAAAGCTTGAACGGTACCCAGCATCTTGGCCCACTTTCTTTCATTATGGTGCCAAAACCCAGGAAAGGTTATGGCCAATGTTGTGGACAATCCCCTCTCTCTGGGGGTGACTGGCCCTCGGCCGCCCTTCCTGGACCTGCCGGAACTGGGTACACTCAGGACTCTCTCTCCTTTTGCCGTTTCAGACCAATGCATCCAACAGCAGCTTCAATTCAGGGTGAGTCAGTGGGTCTGTCCTGCCTACTTCTGCAGTTCCCCCGACTACTCTCTCTATGACTCAGGTCTCTACAAAGCCCAGGCGCCTGGCCGAGGGAGCCCTTCTCGTGCCCCCCAGCTATTGGAGGACACTCCTCTAGCTAGTTGGTGGCTTTTTTTCTCTCGAACAGAAGGTGGACAACAGAGAGGATGCTCTTTGTTGGCACGCTTCTACCAGAACTGACTGCCCATTCTCACCCTCTACACGGGATCCTCACAATCCAAACCTCCACACTCTACTCCCTTCGGCTGTCTCCTGGCCAATTTCTTGGCCTCCAGAGAGACACTGAACCTAAATATCTCGTTTTCTACTGTACCCTGCGCTCTACGCCTCTGGGCCACTCTACGCCTCTGGGCTGTCCCTTGCCAATTTCTCAGCCTCCAGGGAGACATTAAAACTCGAACATCTCATTACAATGGATCCCAGTGGCCACAAGATGGCACTTGATTTAGACACTCACCGAAATGGCAAAAGCTATAGAGATTCCTTGTTCAGGCCTTCTCCTATCTCAACATGTTCTTCTCTCTGTCAAAACTGTCCTATGTCTCAAATTCTCCTAGCTCATGCTCAACCTCTCCTTCCAGATTCAGATCTATCTTCTGATCCGTCAGCCCTCCATGTTTCTCTCTCTTCCCCACACCTGGCCTCCAGATGCTCGTCCTCAGCCCAACTCCTCCCCTCCTCCCCCTTCATCAGGTAACAACCCCACCTCAGCTCTGGCTTTTTATAACCCTTCCATGAAGTGGCTGGGATGGAAGGAATTGTCTGAGTCCATGTACAGGGAGCAGGTCTGGATGGTGGCTCAGGTACATGCTCAAAATAATAGGCGGCCTGTGGGAGACATTGCTGTTCCTTGCACAGACCCAAATTGGGACCACCAGGCTGGCCACGGGGATCAAGATCTCCAGGATAATCTGATCACACACTTGATTCACAGCCTCCAAAAGGCTACTCACAAGTCAGTCAATTATGACAAGCTTAGAGAGATCACACAGAGATCCACTGAAAATCCCAGGGATTTCCTAACCTGCCTCTGTGAGGCTTTACGTGAATACACATGTACAGACCCAAACCCCCCTGCAGGCAGGCCA
>NW_007728163.1:306320-312311 GCF_000696425.1 Galeopterus variegatus | reverse complement strand
AAATTCTTAATAATGCCTCAATGCCCAGCCCCCTTACTGGGATGGGACATTCTTTTCAAATTCAAAGCTACTCTGACCCTAAACACTTTAACTCCAGCTACAATACTCCTGTTACAGGCCACCCCAGACCTGGCCCCTGAGGCTTCCACCTTCCCCTTCCCCTCACACAAGATTAATCCCTAGTATGGGATGCTTCTTCTCCCTCCATTGCTATGTGCCATTCCCCCATCCTTGTTAAATTGCTGAACCCCTCTTTGTTCCCTAATGTCCCACAGTACCCCACTAACAAACACCTAATAGGCTTAAAACCTGTTGTACACAAACTCCTTTCTTCTCATCTCTCATGGCCTACCCACTAGCCTTTCAATACATCCATCCTTCCAGTTATAAAGCCTAATGGCTCATACCATTTAGTACAAGACTAATCCTGACACACGTCACTCCCAACAACTCACCTGGACAGTACTACCTCAGCAGTTTCAGGATAGCCCCACTTTCCAGCCAGGCCTTAGCTCGAGACTTATCTGAACTTCCCCCAATCTCTAGCACTTTAATACAATATGTGGATGGCCTCCTCCTTTGTAGCTCCTCCTCTGAGGATTCACAGGCCCACACTGTTGCTCTCCTTAATTTCCTGGCCTCCAGGGGATATCCAGTGTCCCCAGTAAGGCCCAAATTTCCTCTCCTTTAGTGCAAGAGTCTAATTTCTGAACTCCCTACTCCTACTGCAAAGTGTGAAATCCTTTCTTTCTTGGGGCTTGAGGGTATCTTCACCTATGGATTTCTAACTTTGGCGTGCTAGCAAAACCACTTTATGAGGCAGCCAAAGGGGATCCTGCCATTCCCTTAGATCCCACAAAGCTTATTCATTCTCCCTTCCAGCGATTAAAAGCCACTCTCCTTGCAGCCCCAGCTCTGTCTCTCCCAAACCTATCTCATCCTTTTATCCTATACATCACCAAACCCAAAGATTGGCAGTCGAGGTTTTGGGACAAAAGGCAGAAGATATTTTCTCCCCAGTTACATACTTCTCTAAATAACTAGACACCACATCTTGAGAATGGGCACCTGTTTATGGGCCTTGGTGGCAGCCACCCTTTTAGCACAAGAAAGCTCAAAACTAACTTTTAAATAACAAACAGTCAAGACCTTCTCAGCCATAAGGCCAGGTCAATTCTCTCCCTTTCCCACCTACAATTTATTCACCTTATCTTCACTGAAAACTCCCAGTTGTCCTTAAACTTCACTCTCCTTGAAATCCATCCACTCTCATCCCAAAACACTCAAGACCCTTAAAACATAATTGCATGGAGGCTTTAGACCTCTTTCTCAATCCCTTTCCACACATCCCCCCACATCCCATTACACGGTTCATAGATGGGAGTGCCACCTCCACGCCTGCCCCCCAGGTGGTTTATGCCATAGTAAATCTAACACAAGTTATTGAGGCTGCACAACTCCCAAAGGAGGTTGGGGTTATCCACTGCAGAGGACCAAACCTCCAATGACCCCATAGCCCAGGGAAACAAACTGGCAGATCTAACTGCAAAACAGTCTGCTCAATCACGAGGAACTCACTCTTCCTCTCCTGCTCAGGTCCTTCTCATGGCCCCTACACCCTTATCCCAATACACACCCCAAGAAATACAACACTTCCAACAGTTGGGGACACTGAGAAAGGACAACTGGTATACTCTCTTTGGTCACTATGGCCTCCCTACCACACAGCTGAGCAAATCCTTTTAGATTTCCATAATTCAGTTCACATAGGTTATAAACCCCTACTACGCCTTCTTCAGCCCTTATATTACTTTCCCACAAAAGGACACGCTATCTTCTAACATTAGTAGATATCTTCTCAGGTTGGATTGAGGCTTTTCCCTGCACTTCAGAGGATGCTACAGCAGTAACGCACGCTCTCACCTCAGAAATCATCCCTCATTTTGGCCTCCCCACCAGTCACTCACTCACCTACGGGCTGCCCCCCACAAGCCCACAGGCCTCAGCCCCCTCAAACTTATGCATGGTAGGCCCTTCACTCTCACACCTCTCCCTTCCAGCTCATCGCCTTTAGGCCAGTATCTCCCTACTCTTTCGCTCATTAGGGATCTTAGGGTACAGACCAACCTTCTATTACCTCATCCTTTCCCCAACACCCTCTCAGACTTTAAACTGAGCACAGGACAGTGAGTGTATATTACGACATGAATCCCAAAGCCCCTCTCACCATGTAGGGAAAGACCTTATACAGCACTTCTCACCACCCCATGGCAGTGAAAGTACCAGGAAAGGTCCCCTTATTATCACTTATCCTTGGTAAAACTAGCACCTGAGACTTTACCCAAAAAATCTGTTAAAACCAAGCCAGAGGGATCCCCCTGCTCAACCCCCAACCCAACACCTCCTACGCTTTGTCCATTTTAGGACCCACAAAACTGAAAATCTCCAGGACCTTCGCTCTTTCCCCAATCCCTGAAGAAGGATGATCTTCCTCCGGCGATCACCCTCTCACTCCTGCAGGCCGCTCCACATCCTTCGCACAAGAGCTACCATTATACTGTCTGTTTTAGTACTTGCCACAGGATGTGCAGCAGCTGCCCCAAAAGACTGTAGCATTATAAGAAGATTCCTCCTGACCTCCTTTACCTCCTATCAGTAGGATGCTTCTTAGCAATGTCACTGTGGCAATGTGCCCTTTAAATTCTTTTCGCTCCCTAACCCTTCACATCCTTCCCATGTTTTTCCTTCCATCTCAATGCTCCACCTCACCCGGAACATGGAGGTTCTGGGTCCACAGGGACAATGCAGTCCTCAGCGAATCAGACTGGTCCCTGAGAGACTCATCTGTCTCCCACTTTGCGAGAAACTTTTTGTGGTCACCCCCCTCCCTGTCGATGCAGCCCACAACGTTTCCACAAATGTCTCTTCACCTTCCTCTAATGTCACCTCAGTGGGGACTGTCAGCGTTGTGCGGGGCCTGCCCACACTCTGCCTCAATAACACCAAACGCTGCCACTCACTTACCCCCTCCTCATCCACGCCCTAAAACCGGAATATATTTCTTTGTAAAACTACGTTATCCTATTGCCTGTCCCCAAAACGATTTCTTGCATATTCTTTTGGTTCATCCCGGACATCACCGTCCAGACAGATGGAGACATGGAGATGGGACTGGGACTAACTTCGGGCCCCCCCTCTTAGGATGTACCCCCCGCTCCCTTAGCGCACTAATTGTACCTTTTAATCAGGGCAGGGATCCTTCCTGCACCTGGGACTGGCATAGCGGGCCCTGCTACTGCCTCTCATTTCTATCAAAAACTCTCAGAAGAACTAAGCATAGACAGCATCTCCTCCCTCCAGTGACAAGTCATCTCACTCGTGACAGTCGCTTTACAGAACTGTCGGGCCCTTTATCTTACTTCCTTACAGCCGAAAAGGAAGGCACCTACCTCTTCTTGGGGGAGGAATTCTGTTATTATGTAAATGAGCCCGGGGTGACCCAAAACAACTTAAATCATTTCACTGAACCCTTGGATACCCTGGTTCATGCCCCTACTNTCTCACACCTCTGCCTTCCAGCTCATCGCCTTTAGGCCAGTATCTCCCTACTCTTTCGCTCCTTAGGGATATTTTTCGGGGACAGGCCAACCTTCTATTACCTCATCCTTTCCCCAACACCCTCTCAGACTTTAAACTGAGCCTGGGACAGCAAGTGTATATTAAAACCTGAATCCCAAAGCCCCTCTCACCATGCTGGGAAGGGCCTTATACAGAACTTCTCACCACCCCCATGGCAGTGAAAGTACCAGGAAAGGTCCCCTTGGTATCACTTATCCTTGGTAAAAGTAGCATCTGAGACTTTACCCAAAAATCTGTTAACATCAAGCCAGAGGGGTCCCCCTGCTCAACCCCCAACCCACACCTCCTATGCTTTGTCCATTTTAGGACCCACAAAACTGAAAATCTCCAGGACCTTCGCTCTTCCCCAATCCCTGAAGAAGGATGATCTTCCTCCGGCGATTATCCTCTCACTCCTGCAGGCCGCTCCACGTCCTTCACACAGGAGCTACTATTACACTGTCTGTTTTAGTACTTGCCACAGGATGTGCAGCAGCTGCCCCAAAAGACTGTAGCATTATAAGAAGATTCCTCCTGACCTCCTTTACCTCCTATCAGTAGGATGCTTCTTAGCAATGTCACTGTGGCAATGTGCCCTTTAAATTCTTTTCACTCCCTAACCCTTCACATCCTTCCCATGTTTTTCCTCCCATCTCAATGCTCCACCTCACCCGGAACATGGAGGTTCTGGGTCCACAGGGACGATGCAGTTCTCAGTGAATCAGACTGGTCCCTGAGAGACTCATCTGTCTCCCACTTTGCGAGAAACTTTTTGTGGTCACCCCTCTCCCTGTCGATGCAGCCCACAACGTTTCCACAAATGTCTCTTCACCTTCCTCTAATGTCACCTCAGTGGGGACTGTCAGCGTTGTGTGGGGCCTGCCCACACTCTGCCTCAATAACACCAAACGCTGCCATTCACTTACCCCTCCTCACCCATGCCCTAAAACCGGAATATATTTCCTTTGTAAAACTACGTTATCCTATTGCCTGTCCCCAAAACGATTTCTTGCATATTCTTTTGGTTCATCCCGGACATCACCGTCCAGACAGATGGAGACATGGAGATGGGACTGGGACTAACTTCNCCTCTTCTTGGGGGAGGAATTCTGTTATTATGTAAATGAGCCCGGGGTGACCCAAAACAACTTAAATCATTTCACTGAACCCTTGGATACCCTGGTTCATGCCCCTACTAGGACCCTAACTGTGCCTCATCCTGCTTTTTGGTCCCTGTCTCTTTTGGTGTTTCTCTAATTTCTTGCAGGAACGTATACAGGCTTTCACCAACCAAAAGGTCGCTGAATTGTCCCTGCAAGGAAGATATCAGCCCCTCAGAATCGGCAACACTTCCCTGGAGGAATACAGCCTCCCCACACGAAACCAATACCCCACCACCTAAATCTTTTATTTTTTCCATATCTTCGACCATCTCCAGCAGGAAGTAGCTTCAGAAGAATGAGACCTCCACCCTTTCTCCCTTTTTCCTATACTTAAAAGGCAGCAATAATCTGCAACATAGCCAGCGCCACTTTAGACAAGCCCAAGTACAAAATGGTGCCGCCCACCTCCTCTTTACGAGAAGCCTCCTGACTTAAACAGAAACCCCTTTTGCTTCTGCAAGGATGCAGTTCTCCACCCCGTCCACATTAGCATAATGACCCTCCTTGATGGTATCAGCCAGCCCTTGGCGCACTACAGAAGCTCTACCACCCCCACGCCTGGTGCTGCCCTCATTTTCAGGGCAGCCCTGGGCTGTCCTCCACTTTGAGTGCAGCCTGGCAGATTTCTTTCTTTAATAAAGCTTGAATGGTACTGGCATCTTGGCTCACTTTCTTTTACTCTGCAACACAACTCCATGCAGAATGACAGGCAGAGGCACTGATGAGAAGCTGAAATTCCACAGATGCATCTCATTGGTTCTTATACCTAAACAAGGACCTTTTTTCATTGTGACATAATTTACATACATCGAAATTTGCCATTTTTAGGGTTGGCTGGTTAGTTCAGTTGGTTAGAGCTCAGGCAGTGTTGCTAACACCAAGGTCAGGGGTTCAGATCCCCGTACCAGCCAGCTACCAAAAAAAAAAAAAAAAAATTGCCCTTTTTAGTGTGCAGTTCTGTGACTTCTGACAAATGTATATAGTCATGTGACCACTCCCACAACCAAAATATAGAACCTTTCTACCAACCCAAAATATCTCCCCAGGCTTTGTAATCAACTGCTTCTCTGTCCCCACCCAGCCCCTGGCACTCACTCATCTGTTTTCTGTCCCTGTAGTTCTACCTTTTCCAGAAAGTCATAAAAATGGAATCATATGGTACATGACTTTTAGAGCCTGGCTTTTTTCACTTAGCATAATGCGTTTGAAA
>NW_007728163.1:304525-304992 GCF_000696425.1 Galeopterus variegatus | reverse complement strand
ATATGCTGGATACTAGTCTTTTAACAGACATGTGATTTGCAAATGATTTTCCCAGTTTGTTGCTTGTCTTTTGATTCTCTTAACTGTGTTAAACAAGAACATTTTTAGTTCAAACTATACTAAGTTCTGATACGGGGTGAACAAATATGTCATATATAAGGGTGCGTGACTTGAGTTTGCTCTGCTGAGTTCATGGAGAGCAGAAGAACCAGCCAGCACAAATGGCCACAGCAATTGCTCCCCTCCCCTGGGGGCACCGTCCTGCTCCCATTGTGCTGAATGACTAAGACACAGAGCAGCAGCAACAGAAAGCAAGGAGCAGATACAAGAGGTATTAATGAGTCAACAGGACATCATTCTACCTCAACATCATACGAATTTGAAAACCTCTGGCCAATGCATTTTATAATGAGAAATAATGAATCAATTTGTGGGGGACCCAATGTGTATCCTAAAATTCTTCCTCC
>NW_007728163.1:301984-302629 GCF_000696425.1 Galeopterus variegatus | reverse complement strand
AAACTTTTTAGAACTCAGAGTGGCATGAACTATGTAACTCTTTCCTCACAAAATTCTCCAATAAATAATTATTTTATTGGGTCTGTTAAATTTCCAGATTTTAGAGATGTCATTTTGAGAGACATAATCATTAGAACAAAATCCCATTACAACAAATCAGATATACTTACTTAGGTATCAATATGTACTTATAGTTATGTAGACTTTGTATAATAAGATTTTGTCAATCTTCACCAGACAAAATTTAGGAACTGAACATTTATTTGCCCTTAAGAAGACACGTAGAAAAACTTCTAGAGTTTTCTGTGTCATCAGGAAACACAAAACATTAATTCTTTTAATATATTCAAATCTGCTCACTTTTTTCTTCTATAATTTCTAGGTTTCCAAACTTTCTAAAAATAAAGTTTCCCAACTCTGAAATTATATAAATAGTCTACTAAATTTTCTCCTAATATTTTAATTTTTTTACATTTAAGTCCTATTGTATCTGGAGCTTATTTCTGTACAGGATGTAAGAAAGGAGTGTAACTTCTTGTTCCAAATAGAAATAGTTATGCCAGCATTATTTATTAAATAAATCATCTTCTTCTAACTGAATTGAAATATCATTTTTATGACATATCAAGCATATATTCTCTGAAC
>NW_007728163.1:298241-299423 GCF_000696425.1 Galeopterus variegatus | reverse complement strand
TAGGTAACAAGTAATCTCTTTTTATGCTGCCCAATTAAGTCCTAGAAGTCACTTCTCCCTGCCCTCCTCCGCTCTGTCAACATCGTCCAAATGCACACGAGCACAGACGTTCAAAGGGTCAGGACTCAGGGCACAGACAGCCGGCACGTTGCCTTGCCTGCTCTCCGTGGACTCTCCAAGAAAGCGACAGGAAGTGTCCGGAAGTGGATATTGCCCATAAAACACAGTTTGTTAGAACAGTAGGAAATCTTTAGGGAGACGATGACTTTGGCACTAGTGTTTTTCTGCCACCTATTGTGGGCAGCCCTAGTGCTCTATGGAGAAGACAACAGCGAAAGGTTGCTCTCCGGCTTTGCTCATTAACTGAGAAGTTACTTAATCCCTCTGGCCCAGTGCCCCCTTTTTCAGATGAGACTGGACTAAAACTCGATCATCTTTAAGGTTCCTGATTAAACAGGAGTCTGGTTATAAACCTAACTTCGGAGGAAACACCCTAATTTATAAGCACTGATTTTAGTTATTAGGGCAATAAATGTCTTTCTAAAGATTTAAAAGAGTGAATGCTTCTTTACTGTGCCGGTGGGGCAGATCAACACTTTTGTTGATCCATTTACAACAATGAAAAAAATCTGGTGTCTGTCAACAAAGTCACCCTTTTAGAAGAAATATCCAAATGTGTGTTTCTATGTCAGCCACAGCTAAACTTTTTTGTTCCCTAAAAGCCAAACAAAAGAACTCTACCCTTAAATGCTCTTTGGCCGTCATACCACCTCCGTTATTTACTTAATGAAATTTCCAAAATTCTCTCTAAAAGAAACTTCAACACACCCACATATATATGAGGATACTTCAAAAAGTTTGCGGAAATATGGAATTAAAAGATATTATGAACCTTCCCATGAACTTTTTGAAGTACTCTCATATATATAAACTTTTTAGAACTCAGAGTGGCATGAACTATGTAACTCTTTCCTCACAAAATTCTCCAATAAATAATTATTTTATTGGGTCTGTTAAATTTCCAGATTTTAGAGATGTGATTTTGAGAGACATAATCATTAGAACAAAATCCCATTACAACAAATCAGATATACTTACTTAGGTATCAATATGTACTTAGATATAGTTATGTAGACTTTGTATAATAAGATTTTGTCAATCTTCACCAGACAAAATTTAGGA
>NW_007728163.1:296446-297450 GCF_000696425.1 Galeopterus variegatus | reverse complement strand
TCCTATTGTATCTGGAGCTTATTTCTGTACAGGATGTAAGAAAGGAGTGTAACTTCTTGTTTCAAATAGAAATAGTTATGCCAGCATTATTTATTAAATAAATCTTCTTCTTCTAACTGAATTGAAATATCATTTTTATGACATATCAAGCATATATTCTCTGAACTATTTCTGGACTGTATCCATTTAAACTGATCTAAGGATATTTGTTACAGTATGGTATATATTCACAAAAACTGGAAAAAAACAGCATATCTATCAGTAGGAGAATGGGTAAATAAATTACAGAACATCCATTTTTACAGAACGTTATTCACCTAGGAAAAAGAATGAATGAATTTATAAATACTGGTGTGGACGGGCAGCTACAAATTCTGTGTTTTATTTTAAAAAGCAAGTGCAGTGTCATGCCTTGAGAGATGGTACCTTCTAGAAGTGCATATGTTTGTGAGAAACATGTCTACATCAATTATCTCAGAGACTGATGATGGCAAAGGGGAAAATATAAAGTTTATAGGTCCCTGAATTGCTTAATTTGTTGAAATAAGCAAGGATGAACTGTTTATATTTAAAAATCCAGTAACAAATTTGTTTAAGATTTGTATTTAAGTGTCAGAGACTTGGCTATTTGTATCACTAAAATTAAGTAGAGGCCTAAAACCCAGGGACCATAAATAAAAAATAAGACCTATTTAGCTATATAAAAATTAAGAATGCTTAGCAAAGAGATATCATGAATAAAGTTGCAAAAGTCAACTCATTGAAAGAGAATATGCAGGATATATAAAAAAGAGTATTTCTCCCATACAAAAAGATTTTATAAATCAATGAAAATACAAATAAACAATGAAATGAGCAAAGGTTATGAATTAGCAATTCACAAAAAATACTAGTGGCAAATTATATAGATACACACATTGTGTGTGTGTGTGTGTGTGTGTGTAGAGGAGGTCTCCAGTAGGCAACAGGAAAGCATTGTCTTTAAAAGTTAAAAAGATTTGAAT
>NW_007728163.1:278326-295502 GCF_000696425.1 Galeopterus variegatus | reverse complement strand
TGTGTGTGTGTGTGTGTGTGTGTGTTTGTGTGTGTGTGTGTGTGTGTGTGTGTGTGTGTGTAGAGGAGGTCTCCAGTAGGCAACAGGAAAGCATTGTCTTTAAAAGTTAAAAAGATTTGAAGGACAGAAGACATGTCAATATCTAATAACAGTCCCAGAAAAAGACTTTTTAAAATGAAAGTCAGGGAGTATGTGAACAAATTATTAAGGTAAATATCCTAGATTTTTTTTTTTTAATTAACTCACCAATTAAAAGAAAGAGACTCTAAAACTGGATTTTAAAAATAAGATAAAAAAAAAAGAGAGATGCTTAAAACAAAAAGACACAGAAACATTGAAAAATAAAGAGTGGATAAACACATACTAAGTAAATATGAACTGAGAGAAAGCTGAAATAGCTATCTTAATACTGAGAAAATCAATTTAAGAAAAAATACCAGAAGAGAAAAATAAGAATATTATATACAAAAAAGAGGAGAAATGAAAAGAAGACATAACCTTCAAAGATATACAGGCACCTAACAATACAGTCCCAAGACACATAAAGCAATAATTGACTGAACTTTAAGAGAAAATAGATAAATTAACAATTATAATTTAAAATTCTAACAGACCACTCTAGGAACTAATAGAAGAAGAAGAAGAAAAGAGAGATATCGAAGATCAGAGCAGTAATATTAACAATCTCAAAAGGTTAGAAATATATAGAACTCTACATTTAAAAGAGTTCTTTTCCTGTGCACATGTAACACTTACAAAACAAGACCATTTATTAGATCATAATGGTAGTGTATTAGTCCATTTCCATTGCTTATAACAAAATCCACAGAACTGAGTAATTTATAAGAAATTTATATGAAATATATTGCTTACAGTTTCAGATGCTGGGAAGTCCAAAGCCCAGGGAACACTTACGGTGACAGTCTTCTTTGATGGTGGCTTTACAGCAATACAGGAGGCTCACATGGCAGAATATGGTGGAGCAAAGAGAGCAGAGAGATAGCTCTTCGTGCACTTCCCTTTTAAAGCCCTGAGAACCATGCCCATGACCACCATGTTTAATCCATTCACTAGACACAGTCCACAGAATCTAATCACCTCTTAAAGGCCCCACCTTGTAATTACCATAATAGGATTTCCCGTCCTCTTAACGGTCACAGGGGGGATTAAGTTTTGGGGGGACATTCAACCCAAGGCAAGTGGCCTCAATAAATTTTGTGTCCAAGCATTAAGTAATAAAATTAAAAATTAAAATCAAAAGTTACTTTAAAATACTATATATATTGAAACTAAAAAGCATATTACAAAATAATGCTATGTTTTATAACAAAATAACATTTTAATACTTGATTTAAAAGAAAATTAATAAGTATTTAGAATTAAATGATAAGGAAGCACCACATGTCAAAATTTTGAGGACACAACTAAAGCAATGATAGAGGAAAATTTATATTTTTAGACAAATTTATCAGGCAGCAAGAAAGGTTATAAGCAAGTGAGATAAGAATTCGATTCAAAAAAATGGGGTAAGGATAAACCAGGCAAATCCTAAAAAGCACAAAGGAAGGAAATTATAATAAAGATAAGGGCATAAGTTACTGAATTAGAGGACAAAAATAAGAGAACTTAGCAAAACTAAAAGCTAGTTTCAGGGCCGGCCTGTGGCTCACTCGGGAGAGTGCAGTGCTGATAACACCAAGGCCACAGGTTCAGGGGGATGGCTGGTTGGCTCACTGACTGAGCGTGGTGCTGACAACACCAAGCCAAGGGTTGAGATCCCCTTACCGGTCATCTTTTTTAAAAAAAATAATAATAATAAAACAATAAAAGCTAGTTTCTTTTTTTTCAATTCTTCTTTGTTATTAAATTTATTTACTTTTTAATTGACATAATAAGTGTACATCTTTCTGGCATAGGCTATTTTCTTTCAAGACTAATAATATAACAAACCTCTTCCAAGATTGATGAAGAAAAAAATATTCAAATGAGTAAAATACGTAACTGAAAAGAATAGATAACTATAGATATAATAGATTTAAAAATATTAAGTATTATTAACAACTATACACTAATAGATTGGATAAATTCCTAGGAAAAAATAACTAAATTGGTGCAAGAAAAAGTAGAATTTTTTAAAAATTTGATGGCTGGCTGGTATGGGGAACTGAACCCTTGTCCTTGGTGTTTTAAGTATCTCTCTAACCAACTGAGCTAACTGGCTCTGGCTCCAAAAGTAGAAAATCTGAATAAGCCAATAAGCATCAAAGAAATTGAAAAGGTTGTCAACAAAACTTCCCCTCACAGAAAGACTTTACCTTAAATCATTTAGAGATGAAGGCTACCAAACTTTGAAAGCACAGTTAATTCTCATACAAGTTGTATCATAAAATAGAAAAAGAGTGCCAGCTTCCCGGTTCATTTTATGAGACCCGTGTAATCTTGATTCCTATAGCAGATAAGAACATGATAAGAAGAGAAAATTATAGGCCTCTTTCACTAATGAATGTGGGTGTAAAAATCTTAACATTAAACAACAGCTAATTGAATCCTGATCAAATAAGGTTTATCTCAAAATGCAAGGATGGTTCAATATATGAAAATCTATCAAATTAATACACCTCACTAGTAGGCTACAAGAGGTAAATTGCATTACCTCAAATAATGAAGAAAATTTTCAGATAAAATTTACCACATAATTTTGATTTTTTAAAAACCCTAGCAATCTAAGAATAAAAGGAAACTTTCTTAACTTTGTAAAGGTAATACACCAAAGCCTTCAGTAAACGTTATACTTAAGAAAGAAACTTTAGATGCATTCCCTTTAAGATATAACTAGATAAGGATATGCACTGTCACTATGTCTGTTGAACATTAAAGTGGAATTCCTGGCCAATCCTACAGGAAAATAAAAGTAAGAGGGATAAAATTTAAAGAGAAGATATAAAAATTGTATTATTTGTAGATGATATGATCATCTATGTAGAAAAACTAACCAATCAGGCAAACCATTCAAACTAATAAGAGAGCTCAACAAAGATATAGAAGAGCAACTTACACAAGTTAATATCATTTTTCAACACCAGGAATTGAGAACTAAGACCCTGTGGACCAAGTACCCTCTAAGGCCTGTTTTTGCAAGGCCCCACCAGCTAAGAATGGTTTTTAATTTAATAAAGGTTTGTAAAAGAAAAAAAAAAAAAAAAACAGAGAAGAATATGCAATAAAGCTTAAAAAATTTACTACCTGGCCCATTACAGAGAAAGTGTGCCTATCTCTGCTCTAAACCAACAATAACCACCTAGAAAACATAGGGTAGTATTCAAAATAGCAACAAAAAATATAAAGTGTCTAACAAGAAACTAAATCAATAATTCATAAATCCTCTGTGGAAAAAATTTTAAACTCTAATAAAGGATTTACAAAATAAGCTGAATTAATGAGGAGATATTCCATGTTCTTAGATGGATTGCCTGAATTCTCTTCCAAATTAATCTACACATTCAGTATAATTCCAATTGGACTTTTTTAGGAATTCAATAAGCTTATTCCAAAACTTATATGGAAGAAGTATCCACCAAAAATAGCTAATTGACTTAAAAGACTGAAGAGGGAATTTATCCTAGCGTATATTAAGATATATTTAAAAGCCATAATAATGAAAGCAGTATGGTAAAGTATTTATGAAAAACTGGCCAATGGCACAGAAAGAGACTTCAGAGATAGACCCATTGGGGAACTTAGTATATGGTAAAGGTGGCACACAGTCAATGTAGAAAGTCTCATGTTTAGTAGATGTCTGTGGAAAACATGTTCATTGTATGGAGAAAACAAACTCAATCCCCACCTAACACCACAAACACCTAGGAATGAAAGGAAAAACTATTATGTTGGAGAAAATCTTTGGGACCTAGAGGGCTCCTTAAACAAAACTTCAAAAACATGAGTTCTCAGGCAACAACAATAAAAAATTCAACTTAATTACATCAAAATTAGGGTTTTCTGTTCAAAAAAAGATACTACAGACAAGTTAAAAGAAAGATAAAATGGGAGAAGATATTTGCAATATGGAAGACCAGCACAAAATACCTGTCTGTACAAGGGTATTTCTAAAAAGTTCATGGAAAGATTTATATTACCTTTTTTTTTTTTTGTATTATCTTTTATTTCTGTTTTTCCATGAACTTTTTAAAGTGCCTTTCTATATATGAGTGAGTTAATAGAAGTGGAGATTAGGGATAAAAGGGAAGAATTAAGTAATAAAAGAAGCAATGGGTCTAAAGCAAACCATTGGTGAAAAGAGGACATGAACCAGAATTATGATTAACCCAATTCTCTGGATCTGAGGTCCATGGAAGGAGAGGAATCATATTTCACCAAATGTGAGACACTTTTAGATTAAGATGTCCCGTCATTTTATGTCACTAAAAAAGAAAAATTGACAACTAATGACACAATGCTTTCCTATCATATAAAATTTTCTTTTATACTTTTGCAAGTGCTTTTAGACTTACTTAGAAAGATTTTTTAAATATTACTCTTATCATATATAAAAAGAAAGAAAATACAAGTAAAATAAATTGATTAAGGCATTCCTAAAATTTTTAATATTCGGAATCCAGCTCCTCTGGATTGTTTTTTAATTCAGACTAATTAGTACCCACGTTTCTGCACACAGTCCTCATCCTGAATGTTAGTGATGCAACTATTTTTACATGGGACTAAATGAAATTGCTCATTCAACCGTTTATGAACAAAGAATGGTGATTTCATATGGTTCAAGTTAAAAAATGATAGCTCTTTTGTTATCTTCATAATTTTCTTCCAAGCTGCTGATACCCGTTCTGCAAATTTCTTGTTCTCCCCAGAAGATATCAATGAAAGTTGGGTTTTTTTTAGGACAATGACCAGGATATTACTTCTTCAAATGGCTCTTAAATACCTTTTTGACTGGAAACATCAAGAGGTTGCAGTATGGCTGGCCAATTAGCTCAGTTGAGAGAGTTCAGGGCTAATAACACCAAGGTCAAGGGTTCAGATCCCCATACTGACCAGCTGCCAAAAAAAAAGAAAAGAAAAAGAGGTTACAGCTGTCTAGTCATACCACTAAGAGTAATATCCAAGCTCATTCTAGCACAGGCAAGGAAAACTCTGTCCCAACCATCAGCTGGCCAAGAGTAATTGAAAGATATCCTGTGGATTATAAGAGGTGTTCTAATTTTAAAAGTGTTGAAGATTGAAGGGCATTGAAAGTCTGATGAAATAATAGTCTAAAACTGTTCAAGTTCTGGGAGAATTATGGTCTTACAGATCCAAGAACCTCAAAGATCCCCAAACAGATTCAAACCAAAAGGTATCTCCCCAAGTCACATTATAGTCAAATTTTCAAAAGTCAAAGAAAAAGAAAAAATTCTAAAAACAGCAAGGGAAAAGCATCAACTCACCTGTAAGGGAATCCCCATTGGGCTAGCAGCAGACTTCTTAACAGAAACCCTACAGGCTGGGAGAGAGTGAGATGACATATTCAAAGTGCTAAAAGAAAAAAACTGCCAACAAAGAGTACTATATCCAGCAAATTTTTCCTTCATAAATGAAGGAGAAATAGTACCTTTCCCAGACAAACAAAAACTGCAGGAATTCACAAGACCAGCCCTTCAACAAATCCGCATAGGAATCCTACATCTGGAATCAAAAGAGTGATATATATCACAATAAATATGTGAGAAAGAATAAAAACCATGAGTAGAACAGATACGCAAATGAGAAAGAGAAAGAAAATGTATCTTATCACTACAAAAAAAACCCCACCAAACAGCAAAGATAAACAATAAAAGGGAAAGAAAGTAACAAAAGATATAAAAAACAACCACAAAAAAATTAATAAAATGGCAGGAATAAGGCGATGCCTTTCAATAACAACCCTGAATATAAATGAATTAAATTCCCTACTTAATGGCTGAATGGATTTAAAAACTAGGCCCACCTATATGCTGCCTGCAAGAAACCCACTTCACCAATAAAAACATACATAGACTAATAGTGAAGAAATGGAAAAGAGATTCCATGCAAATGCAAAGAGAAACCAAAAACAAGCAGCAGTTGCCATACTTATATCAAATAAAATAGATTTCAAACCAATATCTATAAAAAGAAACAACAAAGGACATTATATAATGATAAAATGATCAATGCAGCAAAAATATATAACAATCATAAATATACATGCACCCAACATGGAGCACCCAGACATATAAAGCAAGTGTTATTGGATCTAAGGGGACAGACAGATCACAACACAATAGTAGTTGGGGACTTTAACATGCTACCATCAGCATTGGACAGATCCTCTAAACAAAGAATTAGCAGAGAAATATTGGATTTACACAGCACTTTAGACCAAATGAACTTGACAGATATTTAGACAGACATATAGAGAACATTTCATCCAACAACTGCGGAATATATATTCTTCTAATCAGCACACTGATCATTCTCCAGGACAGATCATATGTTAGGCCACAAATTAAGTCTCAACAAATTTAAAAAGATTGAAATCATATCAAATATATTTTCAGACCACAATGGAGTAAAATTAGAAATTAACAACAAACAAAACTTTGGAAACTATATAAATACATGAAATTAAACAACATGCTTCTGAACAATCAATGGGTCAAAGAAGAAACAAATCAGGAAGTGAAAAAATTCCTTGAAAATAATGAAAATACAGGAACAATATACCAAAACTTATGGGGTACTAAGCAGTACTAAGAGAGAAATTAATTGCAATAAATGCTTACATCAAAAGAATAGAAAGACTTCAAATAAACAACCTACTGTTACACCTCAAAGAACTAGAAAAGCAAGAACAATCCAATCCCAAAATTAGTAGACAGAAAGAAATAATTAAGATCAGGGCAGAACTAAACGAAATAGAGGTTTTAAAAAATGATACAAAAGATCAACAAAACAAAAAGCTGGTTTTTTGTTGTTTTTTTTTTAACCGAACCCGGGGCCTTGGTGTTATCAGCACCGCACTCTCCCGAGTGAGCCACCAGGCCGGCACGAAATAGAGGTTTTAAAAAATGATACAAAAGATCAACAAAACAAAAAGCTGGTTTTTTGAGGAGAAAAACAAAAATAGACAAGCCATTAGCTAGACTAAAAAAAGAAGAGAGAACACCCAAGTAAGAATAATCAGAAATGAAAAACTGGTTTTTTGAGGAGAAAAACAAAAATAGACAAACCATTAGCTAGACTAAAAAAAGAAGAGAGAACACCCAAGTAAGAATAATCAGAAATGAAAAAGGAGACATTATAACTGACACCACAGAAATACAAAGAATCATTAGAGACTATTATGAACAACTAAATGCCAGCAAATTTGAAGACCTGGAGAAATGTGTAAATTTCTGGACACATACAAACTACTAAGACTGAACCAAAAAGAAATAGAAAACCTGAACAGACCAACAATGAGCAATGAAATTGAAAGAGTAAACAGCAGTCTCCCAACAAAGAAAAGCCCAGGACTAGATGGGTTTACTACTGAATACTACCAAACCTTTATAGAAGAATTAATATCAATCCCTTTCAAACTATTCCAAAAAACTGAAACAGAATTTCAGTTTGCGTTCTCCCAAACCCATTCTATGAGGCCAGCATCACCCTGATACTAAAATCAGACAAAGAGACACACACACAAAAACTACAGGCCTATATTCTTGATGAACATAGATGCAAAAATCCTCAATCAAATATTAGCCAATAGAACACAACAGCACATCAAAAAGATTATATACCATGATCAAGTGGGATTCATCCCAGGGATGCAAGGATGGTTTAACATATGCAAATCAATAAATGTGATGCACCACATCAATAAAACCTATATGATTAAATCTGAGGACAAAAACCATGTGATTATGTCAATAGATGCACATAAAGCATTTGACAAAATTCAACATCCCTTCATGATTAAAAACACTCGACAAATTAGGTATGAAGGAAATATCTGAACACAATAAAAGCCATATATGACAAACCCACTGCCAACATCATCCTGAAAAACAGGAACAAGACAAGGATGCCCACTCTGACCATTCCTATCCAACATAGTACTAGAAGTACTAGCCAGAGCTATCAGACAAGAAAAGGAAATAAAAGACATCCAAATTGGAAAAGACTAAGTCAAATTGTCCCTGTTTGCAGATGATATGATCCTATATAAAGAAAAACCTAAAAACTCTACCAAAAACTATTAGAGCTGATAAGAAAATTCAGTAAAGTTGCAGGATACAAAATTAATACACAAAAATCAGTGGTGGTTTTATACACCAACACTAAACTAGCAGAAAAAGGAATCAAGAAAGCAACCTTTTTGACAATAGCTACCAAAAGAATAAAATACCTAGGAGTAAATTTAACCAAGGATTTGAAAGATCACTATAATGAAAACTACAAAACACTGCTGAAAGAAATTAAAGAGGACACCAAAAGATGGAAAAACATTCCATGCTCGTGAATTAGAAGAATTAATGTTGTGAAAACATCCACACTACCCAAAGCAAACTACAGATTCAATGCAATCCCATCAAAATACCAATGACATTCTCCACAGAAATAGAAAAAGCAATACTAACATTCATGTAGAACAACAAAAAATATTCATATAGCCAAAGCAATCCTGAGCAAAATAATAATAATAAAGCCAGAGGCATTACACTGCTTGACTTCAAATTATACTACAAAGCTAATGTAACCAAAACAGCATGGTACTGGCATAAAAACAGACACTCAGACCAATGGAACAGAATAGAGAACCCAGAAATCAACCCACATACATACAGCCAAGTGATTTTTGACAAAGGCGACAAGAACATACACTGGGGAAAGGACAGCCTCTTCAGTAAATGGTGTGGCAAAAATTTGACATCCTGTGTAGAAGAATGAAACTAGACCCCTATATCTCACCATATACCAAAATCAACTCAAAATGAGTTAAAGATTTAAATATAAGGGCTGAAACTATAAAACTCCTAGTAGAAAACATAGGGGAAACACTTTCAGATGTAGGACTGGACAAAGACTTTATGAATAAGATTTCAAAAGCACAGGCAAAAAAAGAAAAAAAAATGGGATTATATCAAAGTAAAAAGATTCTGCACAGTAAAGGAAACAATCAACAGAGCAGAAAGACAACCTACAGAATGGGAGAAAACATTTGCAAACTATATATCTGACAAGAGATTAATATCCAGAATATACAAGGAACTCAAACAACTTAACAGTAAAAAAGCAAATAATCTGATTGAAAAATGGACAAAGGAGCTGAATAGACATTTCTCAGAAGAAGACATACAAATGGTCAGCAAGTATCTGAAAAAATGTTCAACATCACTAACATCAGGGAAATGCAAATCAAAACCACATTGAGATATCATCTCACCCCCATTTAGACTGGCTATTATCAACAAGACAGAGAATGACAAATGCTAGTGAGGATGTGGAGAAAGAGGAACCCTCCTACACTGTTGATGGGACTGTAGACTAGTGCAGCCATTATGGAAAACAGTATGGAGTTTTCTCAAACAACTACAGATAGAACTACCATATGATCCAGCAATCCCACTGCTGGGTATATACCCAAGGGAATGGAAATCATCATGTTGAAGGGACACCTGTACTCCCATGTTCATTGCAGCTCTATTTACAATAGTTAAGATGTGGAACCAACCTAAATGTCCATCGACAGATGACTGGATAAGGAAAATGTGGTATATATACACAATGGAATACCATTCAGCCATAAAAAAGACTGAAATTCTGCCATTTGCAGCAGCATACATGAGGCTGGAGACAATTATGTTAAGTGAAACAAGCCAGGCACAGAAAGAGAAATACCACATGTCCTCACTCATAAGTGGGAGCAAAAAAAGGAAAGAAAGATCGCAAAATACATTGAACTTTCAGAAGGAGAGAACAGAACAGTGGTTACTAGAGATGGGAAAGGTGGACAGGGAGAAGGGTTAGCAAGAAATTGGTTAATTGACACAAGGAATGATTACATTTTGCAATGATGCACATGCTAATTATCCTAATTTGATCAACATTCATTGTACACAGGTATTGATATTCAACTCTGTACCCCACAAATATGCATAATCAACCACATTTCAATAAAAAGAAATAAGCATCAGAGACGTTCAGAATGTCTCAGATTGCAGGAAAAATCTGCATGTAGCTGATAGCAAGCCAAACTCCTTAACTGGTCATGCAGTGTTATCAGAAGGTATGGAGATAGTCAATAAACAATGAATGGTACCTTTTGAGCTGGAGGTGGGGCAGAATAAACCTGAACAATTTTTACCCTGTATTCTGCAATTCTGCCTTAGTCATAATAAACAAAAAATATATTAAATGATCCACTGAGACACTTTATGTGCAAGCCCTAGGCCAACATTCGGTCTCATCATGAAACCACAGTAAGGCTGACAGACATCAAGCCCTTCGGGGCAGGGCCTGTTTCTTACACTGGTTTCCTTTTTGTCTTTTTTTTTTTTTTTTTTTTTACTGACCGGTAATGGGATCGCAACCCTCGGTGTTGCGCCCGCACCACGCTCAGCCAGTGAGTGGGAACCAGTCTCCACATGGGATCCGAACCCTCGGCGGGAGCGCCACCACACTCCCAAGCAGCGCACTCTCCAGTGCGCCACCAGGCCGGCCCTAAGCTGGTTTTACAATCCCTGCAACTCTAATCATATATACACACTTATGGTTATAAAAGGTGACATGGGTTATTTTGATTTTTTTTCTTTCTAATAGAAGAGAAAAAACTTACAGAAAGGATTATGTCAAACACATTTAGTTAGAAATCTCTTATTAAAATTAAAGACTAAAGCAAATATATGTTTGTTATAATGATGAAGTAATATAAAAGGACACAAAATTAAAAGCACACAATATCTTATTGCTGCACCTAAGCCAAAGAGTAGTGATGTTCACTGAATTATTAAATAAGCAATTATGATAACGTACAATATTAAAGACAGCATTGTGCTGTCAGTGAAGCCAAAGGCCTAACGTGCTGTTCTCAAGAGAGCTGCCCAAGAGGACTGTCCTCAGCTCTTTTTGCTGGCACAAATGGATTGACCACACAGATGTCCGCAAGTGCTGTCTTTAACAAAAGAACAACATGTATTTATACCAAAAATTTTGTTAAAAAAAAAAAAATTAAAACAAACACCTTTGCCTTTCCATCCCACAAGGGAATAGAGTTTTAGTGAACACACAAGCAACTGGGTGACATCTTTATCAGGCCTCATAAACCTTGATTGAATACACAGCGATAAGGCCTGTTTAAACTGTCCTCCTGCTGATAACAGGCCTGGAGCAGCACCCACCTTAGCAACAGAGGGAAAAGAGGACTCTCCAAAACCCAAAGCGCAGGCCTGTTAAGTACAGGGAGCTGCAAACAATCCAAAGCTCCAGGCAGCCGGTTCATTTGGGGGTGTGGATGGGGTGGTGGGTAGGTGGTGCAGGCTCTTCCCTTGGTTTTCTTGAGGCCCCCCAAGACACTTCGTTCAGAACCAGCTTGGGCCCCCAGGGTGAGGAAGTGGCTGGAGGGAAAAGGGTGCTTTAAACCCTGGTGACCTTTAGCATTTACATCTGCAAACAGAGAACTCAGGAGGGGCAGTTGTAAAGGATTGGGGAAGGGCCAGCTCTGGTTTTCTTTCTGCCGGCATCATAAATGAGTGAAAGGTACAAACATCTAAAAAGAAAAGGGAGTTTTTGAATAAGCTTGAAGTCTGGTTCCTCTAGCCCTTTCCTTTTTTTTAGCATACTCTGGGGCACTATCTGTTTCCAATCACTACTGACTGCTTCCAAATCCCATCCTCTTACCCTGCAGCCTTCCCAACCCAGAGCTCATAGCAACCCCCACCGGCTGCAGCAGCCAGTGTCGCCAGTGGGGGAGGATTGGTCCTAGCAGCCCACCCAGGGCAGGATATTCATCAGTGGTGGCGGGCTGAGGGCCACTCCGTGTACTCTAGTGGAAAAGACTCTGAGCTGGGATTCAAGGGCCCTGGTTCTAGTCCCAGCCTTCCCTAACTGGAAGTCCTAGGGTACGAGACTTTTCTGGACCTCAGTTTCTTCAGTTAAAAGAATGGACAGTTGGACTGAAGGATCTTTCAGATGTCTTTCAGGCCTAAAATTAAATGATTTAAAGAAAAGGTAACTATGTGAGAGAATGGATATATTAATTGGCTTGACTGTAGTAACCATTTAACTATGATATGTATATCAAAACATCATGTTGTACACTTTAAATATATAAAATTTTCAAAAAGTAAATTGTCAAATGATTCCAATAAAAAGCATTTTTCATATTTCCCCTAGGCTCCCTGTCTCCCCAATTTTTTGATAAAATTTAATTACCACAATGGGTTTATCTTATAGGTCGGGATGAAGTACACAGCACGTCATTTCCCACATCGATGAGATGTAGGTTTTCACAATAACCTCTGACACACGGATGACAATAAAATTTCCCCTCTTCTCCCCCCACCTCCGCCACCACTGGACATGCCAGCGAAGGCAAAGACAGACCCCTAAGATGTCTTCCTGAAGGTCAGTGACCCAGAACTTTGGCAGGACAGTATGGAAGGAAGTTTTACAGCTGGGAAATTCCACAGTTCTACGGAAAACACCTGGCCTTTGTGACATTCAGGGACTTGTATGTCAGATGAGTTTGCAAAAGAACTTGAGCTCTTTCAACCCAGGAGGTAAATAGGAAGCAAGGTCATCTTTAGGCAAACTAGGCTTCAGGATCACAACCTGACTTCTGAGCTATACCCAGCACGTGCTCCACACCAGCAATTTTCCTTGAGTATTTACAGGAAATTTTATACTTGCAAAGTGGTTTTGCATCACTTACCATAAATCTGCATGCCTACAACAACACTATGATTAATATTATGGGTTTTTTTAATAAAGGAGGTATTTTATGCACAGAGAGAAAGAGAGCACAAGCAAAGTGACAAAATCAGTAAGTACTGAGGCAAGGGTTCTGGTTTTATAGGTGACAACCCATAAACGTCAGCACACTATGTGTATTTTCCAAACCTAAAACCAGCATGAGGTATGGTGGTGATGACCATGGTGATGACCATGGGTGTACTTTTGAGGGCAATGAGGCAGAATAGCTGAAACCCCAACCGCCTGGGGCAACCTCCTACAGTCATCAAACCTACAAGAGTTTCTGGGAAGCTCCCGGAAGAGAGAGGACCCCTGGGATCCATTCTGCAGAGCAGAGTTCAGAGACCATGTCCTCGCACAGCACTGATTCATCATAATATTCATGCATCATGAAGCAAAAGGAGAAGACCTCCAGGGAGTTCCAGTTAATCTGATACCATCTCCCTGTGCTCCCTTTTGCACTTAAAGAGCCTGCCCCTTTCCACACCATTTCCAGACTCAGGGGGATCATATAATTTATCATCCAAACATAGCATATGAAAAGAGAACTCTGTTTGTAATCATGACAGGCATCAACTGGGAATGGCCCAGGCAAACGGGACATCTGGTCACCCCATCTACACATCAGAAGGACCCTGTAACATTCATTCCTGTCCTTAGAAGCCATGTCTCATACAACTCAACCTAGATTATTTGTCCAGACGCGACACCAAGGGTTGCGATCCCGTCACTGGTCAGTAAAAAAGAAAAAAAAAAAAAAAAGAAAAGAGAACTCTGTAATCATGACAGGCATCAACTGGGAATGGCCCAGGCAAACGGGACATCTGGTCACCCCATCTACACATCAGAAGGACCCTGTAACATTCATTCCTGTCCCTTAGAAGCCATGTCTCATACAACTCAACCTAGATTATTTGTCCAGGTTTGCCTCTTCTCTATGAAAATTCAGTATGTTCAGCTCGACTATTATAATTTTCATTCATTCTTTCCTTCAGCAAATATTTATTGAGCATCTATTGAGTGGCAGGCACTGTGGTATCTGCGGGTTCCCTCAAGGAGCGTGTGGTAAGTATAGTGACACGTGGGCTGGAATTAGAATCTAGCTTCACCCCGAGTGCAGCACTTAGCTTCTCTGAGCTTCCACTCTCCTAATGCATCAAGTAGGGAAGGTAAAGTATCTACCACACAGGACTGCTGTGAGGTTCAAGGAGCCAGTGAACGTAAAGCTCCTGGCTCAGAGGAGGTGCTATGTAAGGGTCACTGTCATCAACAGGAGCCACCCACTCCTGACTTAACCATTTTGTGTATGGTGATTTTTTTCTCCCTGTAGAATCTGTAGGTTAGTCCACAAAACACTCACCTCATACATTCAGGATACTGGGGATGATGTGAAAAGGCATAAACAATGCAAATCTCTGCCTCTTGGGAATCTTACAGTGAACGGAGGAGGGAAGACATTCACGATTAGACAGGAAAAGACCCACGTGAGTGTTTTTTAAAAATCCGTGCTTAGTAAGTCTGACTACACATTGGAAGTATATGGAGAGTTTTTTTTTTTAAAGCAGGGATCCTATCACTTAGCAACTAAATGAGACTTTTCCAGGAGTAAAGTAAATAACACAGAGCATTGACAAAAGAAGTGTTGCATGTGCCAGTCAGTGGTACATGAATAAGCTGTGAATCCTTTGCAATGCTCAGTAATCAAGTAGCAGCTAAGCTTTTTTGAGTCTTTGCTATGTGCCAAGTATTGTACCGAGAGTTCCATCAGCTGGTTTGGTCCACGACGGCTTCGTGGAGGAAGAACTCACAGCTAGGACTGAAAAGTGGTGGGATTCAGAGACAGAAGAAGGAGCAGATTCTTGCATGATTCAAAGGAGAAAATTTCAATACTGGAGGTGGAGTGTGCATTTTTGGATTGGGGACAAATAGAAGAATGAACAAATTTATTTTTAAAAATAAAGTGGATGGTTTTTATTTTATGTGTAGTTCACATGAAAAGGCATAAACAATGCAAATCTCTGCCTCTTGGGAATTTTACAGTGAACGGAGGAGGGAAGACATTCACGATTAGACAGGAAAAGACCCACGTGAGTGTTTTTTAAAAATCCGTGCTTAGTAAGTCTGACTACACATTGGAAGTATATGGAGAGTTTATTTTTTAAAGCAGGGATCCTACCACTTAGCAACTAAATGAGACTTTTCCAGGAGTAAAGTAAATAACACAGAGCATTGACAAAAGAAGTGTTGCATGTGCCAGTCAGTGGTACATGAATAGGCTGTGAATCCTTTGCAATGCTCAGTAATCAAGTAGCAGCTAAGCTTTTTTGAGTCTTTGCTATGTGCCAAGTATTGTACCGAGAGCTCCATCAGCTGGTTTGGTCCACGATGGCTTCGTGGAGGAAGAACTCACAGCTAGGACTGAAAAGTGGTGGGATTCAGAGACAGAAGAAGGAGCAGATTCTTGCATGATTCAAAGGAGAAAATTTCAATACTGGAGGTGGAGTGTGCATTTTTGGATTGGGGACAAATAGAAGAATGAACAAATTTATTTTTAAAAATAAAGTGGATGGTTTTTATTTTATGTGTAGTTCACATGTCCTCTGTAGCCTGTAGGTTTTACTGAAAGAGTACATTCACCCAACAGAAGGAGAATTTGTATCTTGAACTGAAAAATGTGTGGTTTCCTAGGCATAAATAAGCAAGGCANGGCTTCGTGGAGGAAGAACTCACAGCTAGGACTGAAAAGTGGTGGGATTCAGAGACAGAAGAAGGAGCAGATTCTTGCATGATTCAAAGGAGAAAATTTCAATACTGGAGGTGGAGTGTGCATTTTTGGATTGGGGACAAATAGAAGAATGAACAAATTTATTTTTAAAAATAAAGTGGATGGTTTTTATTTTATGTGTAGTTCACATGTCCTCTGTAGCCTGTAGGTTTTACTGAAAGAGTACATTCACCCAACAGAAGGAGAATTTGTATCTTGAACTGAAAAATGTGTGGTTTCCTAGGCATAAATAAGCAAGGCACCTACATTCTCACTTCATGGGGCTTCGTGTAACTGACTATATTCAGAACACAAGCTACAGTGAACTCCATGGAAAATAAAACAAGAGTAGATCTGAGCAAATTCCTTCCCTGTGCCCTTCCTATCTCCTGACCTCTGGCGTGCTCCTTACAAAACCAGCAGCGAGTTCTAAGGGGTCAGCCTGGAAGCAGTTCTTTGGAATCTTAAATATGACTTTTGGATAAACAAGAATAAAAGAACAATAATCAAAGAGAAAGAGACAGAGAGAGANATGACTTTTGGATAAACAAGAATAAAAGAACAATAATCAAAGAGAAAGAGACAGAGAGAGAGAGAGAAAGAGAGACACAGAGAGACAGAAACAGAGAGAGAGGAAGATTATTACATTTTAAACTAAAAAAATAAAATAAAAACATGGCCTCGTGCAATGCAGGCTCTCTCTCTAAGAGAAGTTATATGAACTGGGGTGTTATGTTAGTTAGAAATAGAACAACTCTTTTTTTTGTGAGAAAGCCAAAATTATACTGGCAGGAAATAAACCCATCATGTCACACCATAGGATTTTCTTTCTTTCTTTTTATAAAATAAAAATTCTTCATTGAGCCTTATTCCAAGGAAACACCCCAACTTCCCTCCTCAACCCACACACGTCTAGATTAGACGGGTAGGCATTTCCTGATTTGTTAGACAGCCATTTTCCAGGCTCCTACAATGTGTAGGACCCTATTCAAGGCAAGGGGTAGGGACGACAAGACCACCAAATGTCCCCAAGAGACACTCAGTTAGGAATGTACATTTCTTCTACTGTCCTCTCACCTTGATTTTTTTCCATCATCTCACCTTGATTAAAGAACTCAGGGTAACCCAGTAGCAATAGAATCCCTCATTTATTGCGCAAAGTCTGCAGTAATTCATAGATCACCCTGAAGCCTCTGTTAATAACTGACTCTGGAATTCCACTTTGGGGACAATATGTACAGACGATGATGTCTGCACATTGTCTCACTTGACCCTCACAGCAACCTTATGGATTCACTATTAGCATTACCACCATTTTACATAGAGGAAAACCGAGTGTCAAAGAAGTTAAGTGGATTACTGAAGGCCACTGGTAAAATTGGCGCAAAGTTCCAATTCTAAATCCCATTTCTTTCCACTACAGTATTCTTCCTCTTTGGG
>NW_007728163.1:275288-277859 GCF_000696425.1 Galeopterus variegatus | reverse complement strand
GATTCACTATTAGCATTACCACCATTTTACATAGAGGAAAACCGAGTGTCAAAGAAGTTAAGTGGATTACTGAAGGCCACTGGTAAAATTGGCGCAAAGTTCCAATTCTAAATCCCATTTCTTTCCACTACAGTATTCTTCCTCTTTGGGGAGTATTTCATGCTGTCACTCACTTTGGGGTGAGCAGGACAGAGAAAGAAGCCACATTTGAGCAAGTTTGTTCTGTCCCAATTTGTTTGTTTGCACTGACAGCTCTAACACCAGTGCTAACAACTGAAAGCCTCTGAACGCGTTATCTCCGCCTGCACATATCCATTCTCCCAGTGCTAACATGCATGACTGCATTGGCTCTGCCTGCTAAGCTCTAATACTCAAGCTGCCTGGAGGGGACTGTCCACTCATGTGATCCTCGCCTCTCCCTGCACAGTGATGAATTGTCCCAGAAGTGCAATGGACCCATTTCAGGAGCCAAAGAACAAAAACCCAGAGAATTTAGTAATCCTGCAACAAGAACGAAAAGCAAACTCCAAGTGTTATCAAGGGTCAGGCCAAAGCATGGAGACACTCCAGACTCTTGTGTGTGCTGGAATTCCCATTGAGACCTCCAGCGTCCTCGCTGGGTTTTCAGTCTGTAATGTCTTACAGATTTCAGGGCTGGCCTCTGACAGCTCTGACATATCTGAACTAAGGCTAACCTCAGCTAGTTACTTTAAAGCCTGATGAGTTATACTGTACCTGTCAAAGCCTCTCTCCACTGAGATTTTCTCCCTTCTCCAATGGGGCAACAACAAAAATAAAATAAAATTTTAAAAAAGGAAGAAGAAAACAATGCATCTTCTTCATTTGACTGGCATAATCTCTCCTGCATATTATAATTATTGTTATATTATTTTAAATCCTAATTCATAACAGAAAGAAAATATAGATTGCTTAGTTGAGGGGGAATCATATTAACTCAATTTCTTCCAACTTTATAAGAGTTGTTGGCCTCTCAGAATTTATGAGGTTTGAGCTGGGTAAGAGAGAGATGGAGCAATGTCCACACTGTCAGGAAATGAGACATACCAGTTTTCCCCTTTAAAAATCCAGCAGGTTTTCTCTAAGATTCCCCACAGTGGATGTCATTTGTCTGGTACTGTCACCCTCTGTTACCCACAAGAAGTGACTGCGAGCACTCACCCCGGTCCCAGACACCGTCCTCACGGTCACGTGCATAGCTGGCCTCTGAGTCAGTCAGCGCTGGAGGAAGGCTGAGGAGCTCATAGGGACACTTTCTTGGAAGGCACTGGAAGAAAGTGAGAACCCACTGGATATAGATCCATTCCCCACCCTGACTAGTGAGGAGATTCTACTTTAAGATTCCTGAACATTTAGGGAACAAAAGGCAAGGACTTCCAATCAGACACCACAACAATCATTCATGAGAGAGACTGAAAGGAATACATCCTGAAAAAGTTAAAAGCATAAAAGGCAATTTCTAACTTTTGCTAACTTTTGATGTTATAAGACCTAGAAAAGATACTTTTCATTTTTCTGGTCACGATTCTGTACCTATAAAAAAAGAGGAAAACCTATACTGTATACCTGAAAACCTATACTGTACTTTCAAGAGCACGGAAACAGGAAGTAATTTTAAAGTACTGTCACAACATCAGAATTGCATAAATGTCAAATCACAAATGACACTGCAAATGATTTATTTCTCAGCAAATAAAATTACTCTAGCTAGACAAATACAATAACAAAGCAAACCTTCTAAAGAGTGTTTTCAGGTTAGGTCGACGGATACATGCTAGGGCACTTCAAAGAGTTCACAGAAGAATTAAATAAGATAATCTGAAGCTTTCCATGAATTTTTTGAAGTACTATAGTATTGACGTGCCAGGGACGTGAGGATGCGGGAAACATCCCTGCCTTCTAGAAGCTTCAACTCAAGATAACTCACTTTCATAATGACTTTTTGTTATGTTTCTTAGATGAATATATTCTCCTTTGAAATTTGCCCCTTCCACCCACCCCACCTGCCCCACCTGCCCCACCTGCCCTCCCAGATGTAATTCCTGTGAGCTATTTGCTGTGTGTGTCCTGCTGGGCCATGTTCTGGACATTCGCTTACATGTATGTATATAGCATATGACTTTTAAATATACAATTTCTTTCTTAAGCATTAACCTGAGGCACTTAAATATTAATTTGAACCTCTGGATAAGAAGTTAATCTTGCAGCTGGCTTATATACCCTTTACACAGTAGAAGCTAACTCCAGGGTAATTACAAAAGAAATCAGCACTGTATCAACTCTTAATTATCCAGGGATTGGTCTGGGAGCTCCTCAGCCCTCGCTGCTTTTCTAACTCTACTTGGGTACCCATATATTGGCCATTTCACTTGTCATTAGCACGTCACCCCAAAACTAAACTGGTAAGACTGAAAAGACTCCAAGCATGCTTGTTGTTATATATCATCCCCTTTCATCAGTGCATTCACCGATAAGAGAGTTTGGAAACTATTTTTTCTCTGATTATCTAAAATAAGGTTTGAGTTTATCTGCAAATTCCACTTACTCACGCCC
>NW_007728163.1:273411-274570 GCF_000696425.1 Galeopterus variegatus | reverse complement strand
CCCACGGCACCCTTCCTCCACTGCCCGCAAGCACACGGACCATCAAGGTTTGGCTTCAGTGGAGATTTATAGGGGAACATATCTGGATTTCCTTCTCCATCCTGGTCTGCTAATGTCCAGTTGGCTTGCATTCAGGGCAAGGTGCCAGGCCTAGATTTGGGGAAGGATCATCCAGAGAGATAGGGGCGGATGTGATTTGGCAGCTGTGTGAGATCTGGCACAGGATTTTACGTGCTGTGGTGTCATGTTTCTTAAAGTCAGTACATGCACTTAGAAGGTTGTTCATCATCATCACGAAGCATCTGGGCAGCACCTACTTGGCACAATAGTGTTCTGTCTTGTTAAAATACTATTTTAGTGAGAAGCCCAGGAAACGCATACAGAGTGGCGCTGCATGGTACAATCTGAATACGTTATGCTGATGCTGGCGTTTCATAGGAAATTAGGATATTTTCCTGTTTCTGACAATCAGAAAGAACTCTGGAAAGACATAAGATACACTTTATAATAGCTTTCACTTATTCAGCAAAAACTATAGCAGGCACATATTTGGGAATGAAACAGCGTTTCGTGGGCTAATAAAAATGAAGAAGGAAAAAGACATTGATATTAGTAGAACCTTCTCTTTACTCTTTGCCTCTTTGACTTCCTCACGTAATTCACAAGTGAGGAAGAAGAAAATTCTTTACCACTCTTCTCAACAAAGCTATCATGCCTGCTGCTCACAAATCTTTCCAAGAATATTTTCCACACCGGATTGGGGTTCTGATCTGCGATAACAGATTCTGGCAGCAAGTTTTTGGAAGAGGTGCCTCTATGCTGTGAAACTCCAGCACTTCACTTTACCAAGTTTGCTATGATTTTGTCATCATCAGAACAGACGCCCATATCCCTCAAGAGAATAATGGGATCCCAGATATTTTTAAAAGAATCCAAGTAAAACACCTCAGGTCAGCATTGGACAAAGTCAGCAAAAACAGAGCAAGCGTGGCCCCTGGTCCCCCCAAATCAAGTAGCTTACAAGTTCAAGATACGTAGACGGAGCATATGGTTCACCTAATTTTAGACAAGAGGTTTGGTTCATTAAAGAAATTCTGTCCCTATATCAAACTAAAAAGCTTCTGCACAGCAAAAGAAACAATTAACAGAGCTAAAAGAC
>NW_007728163.1:270577-272068 GCF_000696425.1 Galeopterus variegatus | reverse complement strand
CTCACGTACAGTCCAGCCTAGTTCATAGAAGTTGGTCTGGGGACACAGACACGAGGCTGACACCACCATGCCAGAAGTTTTAAAAAATGACAAGTCTCTCTAGGTGTGGGTTTGTAACCTTTTAACCAACAGATAACTATTTTCCCTCTTTCTCATTGGTACCTCAGTTAGTAAGAAAATAATTCCTTTTATTAAAAATAGTAAATAACAATAGACAAAATAATAAATCAGAAATGGTATCTCACATTACTGTTGTGAGGATTCGGTAAGATAATAATGTATGGTGAACCCTGAAGACAGTGATTGGCCATAGTAAGCAATCAAGAAATGTTAGTTAGCTAACATTGCACTGGTGGCAACTCACTTTTATATGTTCCCTTTAATTTAGAAGAAAATTTCGTAAATTTCCCTTAATCCAATCTTTCAACACACACTGAATGAATGTTTCCTATAATGTGCACTGAGAATACAGTAGTGAATTAGAGACAGAAAGGCCCCTATGCTCACAGAATTTATGTGCTAGTTGGGGGAGAGAAATAAACAAGAAAATATGGGAGGGGGAGGTCAGGATAGGTAGTAATGGGAATTCGCTATTGTATGTGGAGCATCAGGGAAGCTTCTCTCATAAGGTGTGACGTTTGAGCAGATGCCTGAAAGAAGCGAGGGAATGAGCCCTGTGGATATGCATGGGAAGGACATTCCAGGTCAAGGGAGCAGTGGATACAAAGGCCCTAGATGGGAAGGTGCTTGGCATCTTCAAGAACAGGAAAGGAGGAGCCAGGCAAGGAGTTGTGCGGGAAGTGGGGAGGACGCTGTGCAGCTGGATCGTGCAAGGATCATCTCGTTTTTCTCTCTGAGATGCAGAGACTAAGGAGGGTGCTGAGCAGAGGAGAGATGCAATCTGACTTACAGATTGAAAGGATCACTCTAGGAGGCTATTGCCATAATCCAGGTGAGAGAGGGTGGCTTGGTCCAGGTGAGTAGTGGGAGCAGTGAGAAGTGGTGGGATTCTAGACAGACATTCAAGGTGAAGTCAGCAGGATTTCTTGATGGGTTGGATTTAGGAAAAGAGAAATAAGGATGACAACAACCTTTGGGGCCTAGCAGTGGGAAGGGTAGATTGCCATTTACTAAGATGGGGAAGACACGTGCTCCAAACTCCCCTGTCAAGCAGTTATCACTAATGGGGCCATTTTACAGATGAGAAAGCTGAGACACTCAGGTTGCCCAAAGGCAAGGCAAACAGCAAGGCCTCAAAAGCTCAGACCTTAAATTAAACTAGCACAGTAAAAGTTTTTTTGTTTTTGGTGTTTTGTTTTGTTTTTTTTAATTTCATAAAAATGAGGTAATGCTAGGGCCAGCCCGTGACTCACTTGGGAGAGTGCGGTGCTGATAACACCAAGGCCCCGGGTCCAGATCCCTATATAGGAACGGCCGGTTCGCTCACTGGGTGAGCGTGGTGCTGACAACACCAAGTCAAGGGTTAAGATC
>NW_007728163.1:264976-270340 GCF_000696425.1 Galeopterus variegatus | reverse complement strand
TTTTTTTTTTTTTTTTTTAATTTCATAAAAATGAGGTAATGCTAGGGCCAGCCCGTGACTCACTTGGGAGAGTGCGGTGCTGATAACACCAAGGCCCCGGGGTCAGATCCCTATATAGGAAGGGCCTGTTCGCTCACTGGGTGAGCGTGGTGCTGACAACACCAAGTCAAGGGTTAAGATCCCCTTACCAGTCATCTTTTTGGAAAAAAAAAAAAAAATCAGGTAGTGCTGCTTTCTTTCTGAAGGCTGCTCATCACTTTTAGGGGCCCACCCCGTGCCGGGAAGGAATGTGACTTCCTGAAAGTCTCAGCACCTCCAGTTCTGCTGGCAGGGCCACCGTGTCATAGTGGAAATGGAACTGACAGAGCTCCGTCCTAAAAATAACAAACCTGCTACAGGACCCCAATACCAGCCCCATAGTCAGGGTCAGAGAGAAAAAGTGTAACAGCTCTGGAGCTCGGGGAGGAGCACATGTCTGCGTTTGCTGGGGGGGTTGCTGGGCCGAAGAAATCTACCTGCACAAACAGGGAACAAACTCATCAACCGAACTCCTGGGGTCTTCCAGAATCACTACCCATACAAACCCCAGGGCCGTTGGATGCGCGGGGTTCTGTTAACGCCCCCTGTTGCCAGAGGAAGAAAGCAAGACCCGAAGGTGGTGTGACTTGGCCAGGGTTTCACACAGCTTGGAGGACAGAGGCAGGCTTGAATCCAGGTGGGGGGGACTGTAGTCTGCTCCTTCCCCTTCTCTTAACACCCCCACCCCCAGCCCCAGGACAGCAGGCACACAGCACACCCATCTGCATCGTGGGATGCTGAGTTCGATCTGGCCCCAAGTACCCTCAAACTCCCTACTTAACAAGAAAGGAATTTGGGGTGGGGACAGAAGGGGTCAGCAACTAGATTCAGACTACCATCTTGTTAAAAGTCAAAACTAATCATTGGTTACAGAGCAATGTTATATATAACACCAAGGTCAAGGGTTTGGATTCCTGCACCAGCCAGCTGCCAAAACAAAAAAAACAAAAACAGAAAAACTTCTAACCAATTTACTGAAGAAGAAAATTTGCTTCAAATATAGTCTGCAGAGTGTCCAAGAGCCCATCAGCAAGGTTTGGGAGAACTCCACTAGAATTTCAGCAGCAGATAATCCTACCTTCTCCACCCAATTAGGGAGTCTCAGGTCTACTTAGGATGAAGCTGACAAGAGGTTTGGTCCTCAGAAAGGAGACAGAACTGCATCAATCAAGTAAGTATTTATTCAGCAATGACATGCCCAGAACTGTGATAGGCCAGTGAGAAATTCTGGTCCCTGTCACCAATTCGTTTATAATCTGACCAAACAGAACTACTCACATAAAATGCTTTGTAAGCAATTCATTAAAATTTAACTGCAGGCTAACTCAGAATGGGTACTTAACAAATATTTGTAGTGGGAATCATCCTTTAAAACTTGTAGGAGTTCAGATACAGAAGAGATCTGTGGGCCTTGGAGTTCCTGGGAAGGTTTCGTGGCTGGGTAGGAATGTGGGATGTGTGCTGGATGGGGAAGATTTTAGGCCAAGAGAAAAGTATGAGCAAAGCTTCTATCACCCCTGAGCCCTGGAAAACGCGGACAGTGGTGACCCAAGCAGGCTGTTCATTCTTAGGTCCCAACTGAACACTCACTTTTACTATGCTATCGATGTCCCTGGCCTTTCTTACTGACAGTGACCCATGGCATTAATGATGCATTTTGTCCAAAGCAGAGACTGCAGTAATAGGGAATGTCAAGGGGTCTTGTGACTTGGGTGCCTACAGTTGGACAGGTCCTGTCAGTAGAAAGGCAAGGTGTCCTTGTTTGCTGCGGGCATGTGATCACTTTGCTGCTGTCTGCTGGCTCTCCCATTCAGCGACCTCTAAGGCTGGCAGGGAGTTGGCTCCCTGCAATGTGTGCAGGGGATTTATGCTAAAGCTTACGTGCAGGGCCCCTCATTTGCAGTTGCCCCTCCCAAGGCCTGGGAAGGGTCCCGCAGTATGTTCACAGGGTCACATATTTGTAAAATGGGCAAAAATAAAATATTTTACTGTGGTCAGTTCAGACCACTTTGTCTTTCTACTCGGGCTTTCCTTTCTCCACCCTTCCCTGTGTCGGGTGACAATGGACTAGCCTCAGGCATTTTTAAGATGATGCAGATGAGGATGCATGATGAGTACATTTATGTGGGCTCTGGTTGGACATATCTGTGTGCCTCGCTGATAGTTGCGTTATTGCCAAACCATACTGGTAGGGAAGTGGCTTCTGGGAACACTCTCGTCTCCCTCCCCCGAGTTGTGATGGAAAGGGGGAGGGGCATCCCGATATGCTTGTGTTCTGTGGCATCTGGCACCAGAACTACATGGGCTGTGGAGGAGAAAGGTTGGAAATGAATGAATCCAGAAGCTGGCCTGTGAAAAATTCTCCAAATGTCAGACATGTAAAACAGTAAACCAAAGATTCCATTAACACCTAATCAAAACGGATGTTCTCGGGCTGGCCCGGTGGCGCACTGGATAGTGCACCACTTGGGAAGCGCGGTGGCGCTCCCGCCCGAGGGTTCGGATCCCACATACAGACCGGTTCCCGCTCACTGGCTGAGCGAGGTGCGGGCGCGACGCCGAGGGTTGCGATCCCGTTGCCGGTCCCGGTCTGGTACGGGCACGACACTGAGGGTTGTGATCCGTTGCCGAAAACGGAAAAAAACAAAAAAAAAAAAAAAAAAAAAAAAAAAAACGGATGTTCTCTCCTGTCAAGTATGTGCTTGATAATATGGCCTATACAATTATGAACACGCTTTATTTTTTCTATTTGAAAGGGATTGCACAAAATACAATTTTTCAGAATTCCTATATTCGTGTGGGATAAAACTTAATACACTATACTACAAACAGCAAGTTATGTCCGTATGTGAAATCCCATGAGTTATGCAGTCCAGCTATCAATTATAATTATCGATCAACCATGCTAAAGGAACAGCTGAATTACCTTTCTGCTTTCCTTGTTAAGGAAATGATTTTTAAAATCCTTGAGCTTAGGGCCGGCCCGGGGGCCCACGGGATAAGTGCGCCGCTTGGGAAGCGCGGCGGCGCTCCCGCCCGAGGGTTTGGATCCCACATACAGACCGGTTCCCGCTCACTGGCTGAGCGAGGCGCGGGAGCAACACCGAGGGTTGCGATCCCGTTGCCGGTCCCCGGTCCGGTACGGGGGCAACACTGAGGGTTGCGATCCGTTGCCAGACACGGAAAAAGACAAAAATAAATAAATAAATAAATAAAATAAAATCCTTGAGCTTACCAAATTAGACAATGGCACAGACTTCAGTATGAGTTCAGGTGAAAATATAACGATTTAAATATTTTATGTGTGTTGTTATTTTTGTCTTGTCATAACTAAAAAATAAATTTAAAAATCATTTAAAAAAAGAAATGATTTTACAAAATTACTGACACACTGAAAGACACAGTGAAAGACAATCAAAGAGTATAAAGCCAAAGATATAGGAGAGAAAAGTATTCGATGGGGGTTCATTAATAAAAATATGCTTTTTCTCTGAATCTGGAGATGTTCGTAGTCTTTTTTTAAGTTGTGATTTGTTGTGATTTATTTCATCACCCTAAATAAAAGTGTACTTTCATATCTACATTTGTATTTTCCATTTTCTGCTATTTTCCTAAAGAACGTATTCTGAATTATATAAGCTCCAGGCCCTGCAAAATGTTGACCTACCTCCTGAATGTTCCGACTGGCTTATATAACTGAAAATCATCCCTGCCAGGACTCTGATTTTTGTTTCTCTGGTGGAGAGGCAGAATGTTACGACGCTCTAGAGCCAGCCTGAAAGTTCAAATGTCACCTAAAGCATGAACCACCGGGCCTGTCCCTTTGAAGACACTTCATGAGTGTTCATTATATTACCATTATCATTGCCTTAGGCGTGTCATCTCTTGTTCTAAATCCTTGCTCAGATACAATAATTGCAAGATATAGAACTTTAAGAACTCATTCACAACCGTATTTTATGTAGAGTAATTTTTAACTAAAACACCACTTTCAACCAAGGTAAAGGATGAATCAGAGCTGCGTATTCCTTCCATTTCGTTTCCCACCGCAGGATGGAGTGCAGGTGCCAGGAGAATTCGGCTCGAATAAAGAAGTAGCGTGATGGGGAAGAGAACGTGTGAAGGTGGAGGTCCCTTCACCGACAGGATGACCCTCACGCCCCAGCGCTGAGCCGGGAGTGGTCAGGTGGACAGGACTTTAATTCACTAAGAGGATTTTACTGACCCCTTGCGGCGGAGAGCGGTTGGTGCGCCCCATAAAGAGCCGGGGGCGGGGACTTCCTCTCTTTCCTACAGTCCCTCGCCGGAGAAATTCAGAGCAGAAAGGTGGGGTAGGTGAGGAACCGCTCAGGTTCTGCTCATGCAGCTTGAAACTCTTAATTATCGTTACTTCTCAGATCAGTTTATTTCCTGACACACTTCAGAGCTCGCATCAAAGTCAGGAGGCGTGTTGCCAGGAATATGGGTTTGGGGAGTGTAAAAAAAAAAAAAAAAGGAAGGAAGAGAAGGAAGGCAGGGAGGGTGCGAGGAAAGATTAGAAAAAGAAAATCGGCTTTGGATCTCAGCACGGCTACTGACAAATGAAAGGCTGTCAGCAATTCGTTTAATCTTTCGGAGCCTCCCTGTCCTCATAGGTAAAATGAAACTCATAGTGTTAGTGACTGAATCAGACGCTGTGTATAAAGGGCCGGGCATGGCATATAGCAGGTGCTAAACAAGTTGCTATCATTAAACGCAATGATGTCATATTTACTCAGGATCATGATACTCTAGACAGTTACTTCACATTACTATATAGAACATCTTTAAAAAGAGAGAAGAAAAAAAAAAAAAACCAGAAGTTTCTTTTAAATGAATAATGTCCTCACCGTTCGGCCAGGTTTGACAGCCTCTGACAATACACACAGGTGTAAGGCACTTCTTGTCCAGGCAGCTGGGTTTCCCTGTGCAAGCAGAATTTCAGAGGGGACTTCGGGGTGGGGGCGCAGAGAACTCCAGCCCCTCCCCGCAGAGCCAGCAGGATGGCCCTGGGCTCTGCTGTGTGTCTTCACTGGTCTTCCCATGGGAAATGCCTACGACCCCACTCAGAAGTACTCTTTGCTGGGCCGGCCAGGTGGCGCACTGCTACAGTGCACCGCTTGGGAAGTGCTGCGGCGCTCCCTCCGAGAGTTCAGATCCCACATACAGACCGGTTCCCGCTCACTGGCTGAGCGAGGCCTGGGAGTAACACCGAGGGTTGCAATCCCGTTGCCGTCCCCGGTCCGGTACGGGGGCAACACTGAGGGT
>NW_007728163.1:263554-264239 GCF_000696425.1 Galeopterus variegatus | reverse complement strand
TCCTAATGCTCTGGAATAAGAAGCTCTCAGCACCCCAGGAGGTTGGGCTCCCCCAGCAGGGAAGCGCCATGATGAGACGGAGAGGAGGGCCCCAGACGACCCCGTAAGCCTGACTCGCTTCTCCCACAGCAGGTACTAGGGGCTGGGCGATGCTCCTCAGTCTTCTTTCCCCTTCCCCAGAGGAGGGGAGATGGGGACTAAAGGATGACAGACACCGAGCTGGGCTGCAGAGACTGGGTTAGAGGAAACCAAATGGCATGGTTGGAACAACTTGGTTGGACCCCTGGACTGGTGCTCCTGACCTCCCAGGCTACCCCGACCCCCCAGCTCACCAAGCCAGGGCAGCCCAGACTCGTGACTTTTTGGGTCTCTCTCCCAAGGCTCTGGGATGCTAACCTCTCCTTACTTTTCTTCCTTTGTCTCCCACTACAGAGCAATAGAAAACCAATTCCTCCATACAGTGAGATATTAAAAGTTGTTATAAAAATGTGAGAGGTTAGGGGTGGCCAGTTAGCTGATTTGGTTAGAGCGTCAAGGTCTAGGGTTCGCTCCTTGTACCAGCCAGCCACCCAAAAATAAAATAACAAAATAAAATGTGAGAGATTAGGTGGAGACAACATGTGTTTTGAATATTAGGAAATAACATATATATATACTGATATATGTATATATTTCTTTTAAAAAA
>NW_007728163.1:260315-261791 GCF_000696425.1 Galeopterus variegatus | reverse complement strand
GGAGCGCCGCCACACTCCCAAGCGGCGCACTCTCCAGTGCGCCACCGGGCCGGCCCTATAATCTTATTTTTTGAACTTATAAAATAACTTTGAATGATGCTAAGGTCCAAGTCATTAATCTTTGAATGATGCTAAGGTCCAAGTCATTAATCAATTACACCAGAAAGAATTAGTAGGTCTTAGGAGTAAATATACCAGAGAGAAGTAAAGCCCCGATGCTGCTGTAACAACTTTGGCAGAGAGGGGCCGCAGCCAAACATGGGGGCTGCTTCTGATGCTCAGGGAGGGGAACTGAATAAATCCTGGTTCACAAGCGAGACAGGGTGAGACGACTCTCTGAGCCTCAAGCCAAACTTTAAATTTCCAAGATAGGAGCTTTGGCAAGGACTCAGCACAATACCTGTGGGGGTCACTAATATTCTTTTTTTTTTTTTTAAGATTGAAATTTCATTCACATACTATAAAATTCATCACTTTATGTGTACAATTCAGTGATATTTGGTAATTCATGGAGTTGTGCAATTATCCTTACTATTTAATTCCAGAATATTTTCATCACCCCAAAAAGAACCCTGTACCCGTGAGCAGTCATTCCCCATTCACCCTCTCCCAGGCCACTGGCAATCACTGAAATCTATTTTTTGTCTCTGTGGACTTGCCTATTCTGAATATTTCATGTAAATGAAGTCATACAGTAAGTGGCCTTTTGTGTCAGGCAGTTTCACAAAAGGTTAAACAGAATTACCATATGACCCAATGATTCCATTCCTATTTATATACCTAAAAGAATGGGAACTGTGGTATAATAAGAAATATATTTGGGGGCCGGCCCCGTGGCACACTCGGGAGAGTGCAGTGCTTGGGAGCGCAGCAGCGCTCCTGCCGCAGGTTCGGATCCTATATAGGGATGGCCGGTATGCTCGCTGGCTGAGCACGGTGTGGGCGACACCAAGCCAAGGGTTGCGATCCCCTTACCGGTCACANCAAGTTTAAAATGGCTGAGGTACTTTCCCAAAATGGCTGGCGGCCTGGGTGTAGCCCAACAATATTTGGTTTTTGTCCCTGGTTCCTGGCATACAGCTCCTAAAACCCTTGGAATTTCCTACCTGATAGAAGTGTCCTTTGTTACTCATAATAATCCTCTTTTGATCACACTTGAGTTTATGTTAATGAAGTGATTTAGGGTGGGGCACCTAGACAGCCTCAGGGTGGTGCTGGTCCCCAGAAAGGCCAAGTGATTAGAGGGCTGGAACTTCCAGCTCTACCCACCAACCTCTGGGAAGGGGAGTGGGGTTGCAGATTAAGTTCTATAAAAACTCTTTTATTGTTTTGTTTTGTTTTGTGTTGGTACACATGTTTTATTAAACACCTTACATGGGTGTGGGCAGGACCTATGGGTGGGACAGGACCATGATGACAGGCTCAGTGAAGTCATGGCAAGTGGCATAGCCACACATGTCAGAGGCTCGAACCTGT
>NW_007728163.1:244283-259685 GCF_000696425.1 Galeopterus variegatus | reverse complement strand
GACAGGCTCAGTGAAGTCATGGCAAGTGGCATAGCCACACATGTCAGAGGCTCGAACCTGTTGGGGGGAACTGTCATCATCCCTGTGGCCTGACCCCATCCCTAACAACACACTACCACCCAACACAGTACCCTGAGGAAGTCAGCCTCAGGACAACCTAGGCCCTGACCAGAAAGGAGACAATGGTCCACTGTCAACAGGTCCGCTGTACCAGAGGGATGTAAGGTAGTATGGTCCTTGTGAGGTTGGAAGGAATAAAGGACTCCAGCCCCCGTGGGGGTGTAGCTGGCCAATGATAGACTCGATGAAGTTGGTTCGGGTGCTGTGGCCACCCACATCTCAAGTCTACACCTTGCCAACTTTGATCACCTTCTTCACTGCATCTGCAGTTTCTTCACTGCATCTGCAGTCATGCCGGCTTGATACTCGAGAGTGAGGTGCCACAGCATGTTGGAAGTGGACAGCAGCATGGCTGTGGGGTTGGCTGTACTCCTGCCCACCACCTGGGCAAGCGGATGCTGGCGCCCATCTCAGAGACTGCGTACGCTGCACTGTAGCTCTCACCAGAGTCCACACCAGCTCCCCCAACCAGGACAGCAGCCAAACTGTCAGTAACGTTCCCATAGAGATCGGGCATTACCAGTACGTCAGTCTGGTAAGGATTCTGTACCAGCCGCATGCAGCAGTCATCTTTGATAATTGTCTCAGATTTGATTTGGGGTATAGTTCAGCAACTTCCTCAAAACACTGCAGAAACAATCCATCTCCCAGTTTCATGATGTGGATCTTGTGGACCACAGTGATCTTGCCCTGCCCTTTCTTGGTGGTGTAGTCAAAGGCGAGCTTTGCGATCTGCTGAGACTTTGCTTGAGTGACAACCTTCAAGCACTCAATCATGCCCCTCTCACTCTCGTGTTCCAGAAAGCTGTAGTCCCCTTCCGTCTGCTCCCAAATGATCACCAGGTCTAGATTGTTGTGCCGAGTCATGTACCCAGGAAGTGACTTCACTTGGACTACATCGGTGAACAAGTCCAACTTAACACCTCAGCTGCATATCCTAGGAAGTTAGTTGCCCTTATACTCCATCAGGGTGTGGCTGCTTCCAGTGATAGCCACCTTGCTGGAACTCAGCACCTGCTCCAGCTTCTCCTCAGGTGCCATATTCTTCACTACGATCAGGTCATGCCCCTGGAACTCTGGAGGGACAGCGGCAGCTTTGACAGCGTGCCTCAGCTCAGGCCCTACATCGTCAAGCAGCAGCTTGGTCACAGGAAAGGCACCCTCCGACCTCATGTCCTCTGCCTGGCTGGGTGAGATGGCATGTGCCATGGCCAAGATACCCAGGCCTGTCCATGCCCCAGCACTGGGGGCAGCCAGTGGACACCACTTAGCACCACAGCCATGTTCTGCACAGCTATAAGAACTCTCGAACAAGAATATTTAATGGACTTCCAGGTTGGTGAATGCATCCAGGTTCTTGGAGGGATATGCACCAGAACTCCATGAGGTGCTCAGGCCTTCTGGACCCCGCTGTATGTTCCTCTTCATCTGGTTGTTCCTTCGTATCCTTCATAATAAGCTGGTTATTGTGAGTAAAGTATTTCCCTGATTTCTGTGAGCTGTTCTAGCAAATTATTAAACTTGACAAGGGGGTCATGCAAATCCCCATATTTCTGGTCTGTTGGCCAGAAACAGGGGAGGCCGAGACTTAGGATTAACATCTGGAGTGGGGGCTGTCTTATGGGACTGAGCTTTCAACCTGTGAGATCTGAAGGTATCTCCAGGTAGATAGTGTCAGAATTGAACTGAATAAGAGAACACCAGCTGGTGTGAGAGAATTGGTCAGTGTGGGGAAAACTGCACATCTGGTGTCAGAAGTATTCTGTGTGAGAGTATAGAGAAAGAGTATTTTCCAGAGGAACATATATTTACACAAAAACTTGTGCAGAAATATTGATAGCAGCATTGTTTATAATAGCCAAAGGTGGAAACAACCCAATGTCCATCAATGATGAATGGATAAACAAAATGTTGCATGCCTATATAATAGAGTTCAGTTTTTATTAATCTGTGAATGTCTTCATTTCTCCTTATTATTATTATTTTTTTATTTGACAGCTGGCCAGTACAGGGAACTGAACCCTTGACCTTGGTGCTATAAAGTTGCACTCTAACCAACTGAGCTAACTGGCCAGACCACTTCTCCTTTATTCTTAAAGAATACTTTTTCCAGTTAGAGAATTCTTGGTTGACAGACTTTTTTTCTTTTAGCACTTGGACTATGTCACCCTACTGCCTTCTGGTTGCCATAGTTTTTTATGAGAAATCAGCTGTCACCCACTGCTGGAATGTCATTGATGGAAGAAGGGCTGCAAGGCTGGCAAGTCTCTTCCTACCCAGCCCTTGCACCCCCAGCCCGCAACACACACACACACACACACACATACATACCAGTCTGGCTGCAGCTCAGCCTTGCTCCATCTGGCTGTGGCAGGTGGGTGAGAATTCCCTCATCAGGATCTTTGCCATTCTCCTCCGTGCAGAGCACTCCCCGCATGGCCCCCATCCTTTCCCTCGGTGGAGAATGACTTCTGCAGATCATTTTCCCAAATCACTACAAGCAATGCCGGCCCAATCCTTGAAGGAACAAGAGCCCATAGAAAGAGCTTTTTGACCTTCATTTCATCCTGTATGGTGATTCTTGGCCCCTCTTTTTAGATACAGAAAGTTCTGAGACTGGACACCTCCTTTTCTTTCTTTGTAATAAACATTTTTTTTCCTCTCCCCACCCCACTCACAAAAATAAAACAAATAATGCTACTATAACTTTCTTATACATGGTCCCACATATACACATGTATACACATTTCTCTTGGATACTTATCTAGGAATAAAATCTGGAGGTTTTAGGGTATTCATATCTTCAACTTTAATATATCATGCCTAACTGTTTTTCCACAATAGTTGTAGATAGAGGAAGATTTACAAGATTCCCATGACATTAATGAGTATTAAGCTTCAGGGACCCTCACCTGCATAGACCCCTGAGAGTTGTGGGAGCTCCTGGTAGACTGTTCTGGGAAGGAATGAGAAATCAAGCAGCAATCAGAAAGCATTTCTGGCATTGCCTTAAAGATATTTCAGAAGAAAGAATCTGAATCTCTAGGTCTTCTGTAATTATTTTGTGGCTAGTTTTCTCATTTTAAATATTCACTTTTGTGTGAAATTTATATTTATAATTTGGGTGTTTTTTTTAATATGGCTCCCAAAATTGTATGTACTCAGACTCTTCAAAATGTGGACCCCTCCTGGTTGTACCAAAGTGACTTCTAAGTATATTTAACTAATCCAGACATCTCCCTGAACTTCAGGATCTTAAATACAACTCCTACTTGGATTGTTTGGATAGTAAGAGGCATCTCAGATCAAATATAGCCAAAATAGAATTCATAATCTTTTCTTTCCAACCCTTTTTCACCACTTCTCCAAACATGCTCCTCTCCTATTACCTACCATTTTAATAAGTGACAACGTTGTTTGAGTAACCACAGTTGCTCAAGTTATTATTGACTTATACCCTCTACATCTAATGCATTAGTAAGTTTCACCTACTTCCCTGTCAAAACATACTCTGAATACATTCACTTCTTTCCAATTCCACTGCTATCCTGTCCAAGCTGCCATAATTTCCTACCAGGATTGATTCAACAGCCTTCCAACTTGTCTCACAGTTTCCATTTTTGTCACCTACTATCTGTTCTCAACACAGCAAATAACATGGTCTTTTAAAGTATTAATCAGATTATGTCATTCCCTTGCTTGAAGCTTCCATCAGTTCTCTCCTGTATTAGAAACAAAATTAAAATCCCTATCCTCCCCAGAAGGAAAATAATCCCAGATAAAAACATGAAGATGCAAAAGTAATGACAAACACTAGAAAGTTATGTGGCTAAATATAAATGAGTATTAAATGTACAAAATAATGAAAGTAATATGTGGTATTTAAATTATATGCAAAACTAAAATGTATAACAATAATAATGTAAAGGATGACAGGATGGCAAATAGAATTTTAAGTTTCTAAGTTTATAGCTGTTTCAGGAAAGTAAAGTAATAATTTATATTAGACTTTCAAAGCTCAAAATTCATACTATAATATTTAGGGTAATCATTAAAAATCAAACTGTAAAATAATGTATAACTAGCAAGTTAATTGAAGTGGAAAGTGGAATAAAGAATATCGAATAAACCCAAAAGAAGTCAAGAAAGTGAGAAAAAGGAATATTATACAGATAGACTAAATAGAAAATGAAGAGTAAGATAGTATGTATAAATCCAACTGTATCTGTAATTACATTAAATGTAAATGGACTAAGTATTCCAAGTAAAAGACTAAGTTGTCAGACTGGACTAGACTAAAAAAAAAACAAACTACAGGTAGCTTATGGCTTGCACAATTTCTATATGTACGCCTTTCAGTTACCACAGTTTAGTTAAATACACCAATACCACATCATGGTTTAAGTTTTTTTAACATGGTATATTAACTGTGAGTAATTGCATAAAGTACAAACTTCACAGCTAACTCTCCAGTCTACAAATTACTGTATAAATAACTGAGGCATAGCATGATCAGTGACCAACCACATCACTTCTTTCAAAGTCTGTTAGTGACTGGTCACAGCAGATCTGTTATTCAGTTCTTACACAGACAGTGATCATGTAGTTGTTTTGCTTCCTTATCTCCCAGTGGTAAACCTAAGTGTTACTTTACAGAAATGGATAATTAAAAGAGAGATTACCCTCTATGATAAAAGTGTGTTAAAGTAATGAAAAATGATATTTCTGGAAGTTAAAATAAAATAGAATGTAAGTGGAATTATAGAAGAAATAGTTGACAGTGGGAAAATTGACACTGCCACCATTAGAGAGACTAGATATTCAGCCAGAAGAACTCAGTGAAGGCAAACTTTTCAACATAAGTGAGTAAAGCAGTGTGACAAAAAGGATGAAGATGATCTATAAACTTAATGAAATTCTAAGAGATATGGCATGACATTGAAAACATAAAGATGAAATGTTGGAAACTGAACAAACTTAGATGAATATGACAATTTGCCAAGACATAGAAAAGAAGCTTGTTCTATATCATAAGTTATACAAGAAGAAAGCAAGCACTGTTCAAATTACTCCTACTTTATTTTTTTAGAGCAGTTTTAGGTTTACCAAAATATTGAGCAGATACTACAGAGTTCCCATATACCCCTTCCTCATGTGCAGTTTTTTCTATTATTAACCCTTTGCATTGGTATATTAGTCAGTTTTCTGTTGCTGATAATGGAATACCTGAAGCTGAATAATTTATATGGAGAAGATGTTTATTTCTCACAATTTGGGAGACTGGGAAGTCCAAGGTACAGGGGGCACATCTGGTGAGGGCCTTCTCCTTGGTGGGAACTCTCTCTAGAATGTTATAGTTTATCACATGGCAAGAATGGCAAGAGAATTTTTATGTGCTCACTTGCTGTCCTTGTAAAACCACCAGTCTCCTCACTGATAGCCCATTAAACCATTAGTCCATGAGTCAATTAATCTATTCACAAGGGCATAGTACTCATGATCCAATCACCTCTTAAAGGCCCCCACTTTTCAAATAACATTGTCAGATTTCTCATCCTCTTAACACTGTTGCAATGGGGATCAAGCTCCAACATGAGCTTAGGGGACATTCACACCACAGTAATAAGTATGGTAGATTTGTTACAATTGATGAACCATGATTAATTCAGTATTATTAAGTAAAGTTTATAATTTACATTAGGGTTCACTCTTTATGGTGTGCAGTTCTGTGGGTTTTAACAAATGCATAATGTCATGTACCCACCATTACAGTATCAACCAGAATAGTTCCACTGTCTTAAAAATTGTCTGTGCTCTGCCATTGTACATATTTTATCACAGGTTGTTTAACCATTCACATATTGAAGAACATCATGGTTGCTTACAGTTTTTTGGTGATTATGAATAAAATTGCTATAAACATTCATGTGCAGGATTTTGTATGGACATAAATTTTCAATTTATTTGGGTTATGTATTAGTCTGTTTCTGTTACTTATAACAAAATACCTGGAACCTAGGTACTTTGTGAAGAAAACGAAATTTATTGCTTACAGTTTTGGAGGCTGGGAAGTCCAAAGTCCAGGAAATACATCTTGTGAAGGTCTTGGTAATTGTGATAGTGACCTAGGGGTCTCACATGGCAGAAAATGGTAAAGCAGATAGAGACTAACTTCTCATGTGCTCTTCTTTTAAAGCCCTCAGAACCATAACCTTGCACACCATTTTTAATCTATTCACTAGGCTTGGCACTCAAAATGTAATCACCTCTTCAAGTCCCAACCTTTCAGTTACGATAATAGGATTTCCCACCCTCTTAACAGTCAAAGTGGGGACCAAGCCTCCAACACATTAAACCTTGGGGGAACACAATTCAATCTGCTGCAAGTTAATACCTAGGAGCATGATTGCTAGATTGTATAGCAGTATTAGTTATATAAGAAACTTCCAAACAGTCTTCCAAAGTGGCTGTATTACTTTGTATTCCCACCAGCAACAAGTGAGAGTTCCTATTCCTCCACTTCCTTGTCAACATTTGATACTGTCAGTTTTTAAAATTTTAACCATTCTAATAAGTGGGTAGTGGTATTTCATTCTTATTTTAAATTGCAATTCCCTAAATACATGATGCTGATAATCTTTTAATATGCATGTTTGCTATATGTATCTTCTTTAGTGAAGTGTCTATTTGGATCTTTTGCCTATTTTTTAACTGAATTCTTTATTGTTTTATCCAGTTTTAAGGGTTCTTTGTACAATTTAGATATAAGTCCTTTATCAAGCACATCTTGCAAGTATTTTCTCCCAGTCTGTGGCTTACCTTTTCACTTTCTTAACAATGTCTTTCATAGAGCAGAAATTTTTACTTTCAGTGAAATCCAACTTAGTATTTTTTTCATGGATCATGCTTTTGGTGTTGTATCTAAAATCCCATAACCAAACCCAGAGTCACCTAGATTTTCTCCTGTGTTATTTGCTAGACATTGGATAACTTTGCGTTTTACATTTAGGTATCCTTTTTGAATTAATTTTTGTGAAAGGTGTAAAAACTGCATCTACGTTTATTTTTATTTTTTTGTATGTGAATGTCCAGTTATTCCAGTACCGTTTCTTGAAAAGACTCCCCTATTGTCATTTCATTGCCTTTGCTCCTCTGTCAAATACCTGTGGGCTATATCTGTGTGGGTTTATTTCTGAGCTCTCTATTCTGTACCTTTAAGCTATTTGTCTATTTTTTCACCATCATCATGCTGTCTTGATTACTTTAGCTTTATAAGAAGTTCTGAAGTACAGTAATGTCAGTCTTCCAACTTTGTTCTTCAGTATCGTGTTGGCTATTCTGAGGCCTTTTGTCTTTCCATATAAACTTTAATATTGGTTTGTCACATATCCACAAAATAACTTGCTGGGATTCTGATTGAGATTGCATTGACTCTATAGATCAAGTTGGGAAAGACTGACATCTTAAAAATATTGAGTCTTACAACATGGTATACCTCCATTTTTTAAATGTCTTTCACTAGAGTTTTACAGTTTTCCCCATATAGATTTCATACATATCTTGTTAGATTTATACCCAAGAATTTCAATTTTCTGATGCTAGCATAAATGATATTGGGGTTTTTTTTCCCTCTTCTTTTTTCTTTTCTTTTTTTCTTTTTTAGGGAGGATCCAATGGGTATTCCATGAATTAAGCTTACAACTAGATGTGAAGAGGATAAGTGAAGGAAATGATGGTACTTTCAACCTGGAGTAGGACTTTTTTTATTGGAACATAGTTAGTTGATTGTACACATCTGTGGGGTACAACACTGAATATCAATGCCTGTGTGCAATATGTGATGTTCAAATTAGGATAATAAGTATAGTCAACATTATACAATGTAATCAGTTTTTCTGGCCATTTATCAATTCCTCCTGATAGAATTTAGATGTGTTGTCCCCACCAAAACTCATGCGAAAATCTGATACCCAATGTGGCAGTGCTGGAAGCTGTTTGAGTCATGGGGGCGGATCCCTCATGAATGGATTAATGCTCTCCCTGGGGGAGGAGAGGTAGGGAGTGAGTTCTCGCTCTATTATTTCCCATGAGAGCTGGTTGTTTAAAAGACCCTGGCACCTCCTCTCTCTCTCTGTCTCTTGCTTCCTCTCGCCATGTGATCTGCTCATACCTGCCAGCTGCCTGTCACCTTCCACCATGAGTAGAAGCAGCTTGAGGCCCACACCAGATGCAGCTGTCCCTGAATCATAAGCCAAATAAACCTCCCTTCTTTATAAATTACACAGTCTTGGGTATTCTGTTATAGCAACACAAAATGGACAAATACACCTCCCTTACTCCTCCCCCTCCCTCTTTCCCAGTTAACCTCAGTTCTGTTCTCTTCTTTTGAATGTCCAACATATTATTGTGCTTGTCATCTCTCTCTCTCTCTCTCTCTCTCTCTCTCTCTCTCATTTTTAGCCCCCACTTATAAGTGAGAACATGTGGTCTCTTTCCATGCCTGGATTATTTCACTTAACATAATTTTCTCTAAGTTAATCCATGTTCCTCTGAATGTCAGTATTTCAATTTTTTATGGCACAGTAGTATTCCATTGTGTAAATGTACTACATTTTCCTTATCCAGTCATCCAATAATGGATATTTAGGTTGGTTCCAACTCTTGGCTATTGTAAACAGAGCTGCAATAAACATGGGAGTACAGGTATCCCTTTGACATAACGATTTCCATTCCTTTGGGTATATACCCAGTGGACGAATTGCTGGATCATATGGTAGTTCTATCTGTTGTTGTTTGAGGAACTTCCGTACCATTTTCCATAATGGTTGCACAAATTTACAGACCCACCAAGAGTGTAGGAGGGTTCCCCATTCTACACATCCTCATCAGCATTTGTTATTGTCTGTCTTATTGATAATAGCCTGTCTAACTGGGGTGAGATAATATCTCAATGGGGTTATGATTTGCATTTCCCTGATGCTGAGTGATGTTGAATATTTTTTCAGATACTTGTTGGCCATTTGTATGTCTTCTTTTGAGAAACACCTATTCAGCTCCTTTGCCCCTTTTAAAAGTCAGATTATTTGTTTTTTTACTGTAAAGTTGTTTGAGTTCCTTGTATATTCTGAATATCAATCCGTTGTTAGGTGGCATAGTTTGCAAATATCTTCTCCCATTCTGTAGGTTGTCTTTTCACTCTGTTAATTATTTCTTTTGCTGTGCAGAAGCTTTTTAGCTTGATATAATCCCGTTTGTTCCTTTTTCCTTTAGTTGCCTGTGCTTTGGGAGTCATATTCATAGTCTTTGCCCAGTCCTACTCCCTGAAGTGCTTCCCCTATGTTTTCTATAGGAGTTTTATAGTTTCAGGACATATATTTAAGTCTTTAATCCATTTCAAGTTGATTTTGGTAGATGATGAGAGGTATGGGTCTAATTTCATTCTTCTACATACAGATGTCCAGTTTTCCCAGCACCATATGCTGAAGAGGCAGTTTTTTCCTCACTGTATGTTCTTGTTGCCTTTGTCAAAAATCAGTTGGCTGCAAATATGTGGGCTGATTTCCAAGTTCTCTATTCTTTTCCATTGGTCTGAGTGTCTGTTTTTATGCCAGTACCATGCTGTTTTAGTTACTATAGGTTTGTATTATAATTTGAAGTCAATGCCTCTGGCTTTATTTATTTATTTTGCTCAGGATTTCTTTGGCTATTTGGGCTTCTGTTGTCCCATGTGAATGTTAAGATTTTTTTTTTTTTTCTATTTCTGTGAAGAATGTCATTGGTATTTTGATGGAGATCACATTGAATCTGTAGATCGCTTTGGGTAGTATGGACATTTTCACAATATAAGCTTTTCCAATCCAAGAGTGTGTAATGTCTTTCCATCTTTTTGTGTTCTCTTTAATTTCTTTCAACAGTGATTTGTAGGTCTCATTGTAGAAATCTTTAACCTTCTTGGTTAACTTTATTCCCAGGTATTTTATTTTTCTGGTGACTATTGTAAATGGGCTAGGTTTCTTGATTTCTTTTTCTTCTAGTTCATTGGGGGAGTATAAAAATGCTACTGATTTTTGTGTGTTGATTTTGTATTCTGCAACTTTACTGAAATCATTTATCAACTAAGAAGGTTTTTTTGGTAGAGTCTTTAAGCTCTTCTATATATAGGATCATGTCATCTGCAAGCAGGGACAATTTGACTTCATCTTTTCCAATTTGGATGCCCTCTGGTTCTTTCTCTTGCCTGATAGCTCTGTCTAGTAGTTCCAATACTATGTCAAATAGGAGTGGTGAGAGTGGGCATTCTCGTCTTGTTCCTGTTCTTAAGGGAAAATCTTTCAATTTTTCCCCATTCACGATGATATTGGCAGCAGGTTTCTTGTATAAGGCTTTTATTGTGTTGAGATGCTTCCCTTCAATATCTAATTTGCTAACAGTCTTTATCATGAAGAGATGTTGAATTTTGTCAAGTACTTTTTCTGTGTCTATTGACATAATTGTATGGTTTTTGCCCTTGATTTTGTTGGTGTGGTGTATCACATTTATTGGCTTGCATGTGTTGAGCTATCCTTGCATCCCTGGGATAAATCCCACTTGATTGTGATGTATAATTTTTTTGATATGTTGCTGTATTCTATTTGCTAATAATTGAGGATTTCTGTGTCTATGTTCATCAAAGACATTGGCCTAGAGTTTTCTTTTTTGTTGTTGTATCTTTGTCTTGTTTTTGTATCAGGGTGATGGTTACCTCATACAGTGAGTCTGGGAGAATGGCCTCTGTTTTGATTTTTTGGAATAGTTTGAAGACAATTAGTATTAGTTCCTCTTTAAAGGTTTGGTAGAATTCAGCAATAAAACCATTCGGTCCTGGGCTTTTCTTTGTTGGGAGACTGCTGATTACTGCTCCAATCTTGTTGCTTATTATTGGTCTGTTCAGCTTTTCTATTTCTTCTTGGTTCAGCCTTGGTAGTTTGCATGTGTCCATAAATTTGTCCATTTCCTCCAGGTTTCAAATTTGTTGGCATACATTTATAATAGTCTAATGATTCTTTATATTTCTGTGGTTAGTTGTAATGTCTCCTTTCTCATTTCTAATTTTTGTTATATGAGTCTTCTCTCTTCTTTTTTTAGTTAGCCTAGCTATAGGTTTGTCTATTTTGTTTATTTTTTCAAAAAACCAACTTTTTGTTTCATGGATCTTTCATATCATTTTTTTTTTTTTTGGTTTCTATTTCATTTTGTTCTGCCCTGATCTTAATTATTTCTTTTTGTTTACTAATTTTGAGATAGGATTGTGCTTGTTTTCTAGTTCTTTGAGATGTAGTGTTATGTTGTTTATTTGAAATCTTTCTATTCTCTTGATGTAAGTGTTTATTGTAATAAAATCCCCCTCAGTACTGCTTTTGCAGTATCTCACATGTTTTGGTATGAGGTGTCTTTATTTTCATTACTTTTGAGAAATTTTTTGATTTCCTGATTAATTTCTTCTTGGACCCTTATGTCATTCAAGAGCATGTTGATGAACTTCCATGTGTTTGTGCAGTTTCCAGAGTCTCACTTGTTATTGATTTCTAGCTTTAATCCATTATGGTCTGAAAATATACTTCAAATAATTTTAAATTTTTAAAATTTGCTGAGACTTAGGGCCAGGCCATGGTTCACTTGGGAAAGTGTGGTGCTGATAACACCAAGGCCAAGGGTTTGGATCCCTATCTATAGGGATGGCTGGTTAGCTCACTTAGGAGAACATGGTGCTGACAACACCAAGTCAAGGGTTAAGAACCCCTTACCAGTCATCTTTTCCCCCCAAAATTTTTTTTGTTGAGATTTGATTTTTGACCTAACATATGGTCCATGCTGAAGAATGTTTCATGTGCTGATAAGAATGTATATTCTGTGGTTGTTGGATGAAATGTTCTGTAGCTATCTGCTAAGTCCAATTTGTCTAAAGTGTGGTTTAAATCCTGTGTTTCTCTGTCAATTTTTTGCCTAGATGATCTGTCCAATGTGGGGAGAGGGGTGTTCAGGTCCCCAATTATTATCATATTTTGGTCAATCTCTTTCTTTAGGTCTAATGGTGTTTGCATTATATATCTGGGTTCTCCAGTGTTGGATGTACATAAATTTATGATTATTATGTCCTCTTGCTGGATAGATTCCTTTATCATTATATAGTGAACTTCTTTGTCTCTTTCTATGGTTTTGGTTTGAAGCCTATTTTATCCAATATAAGAATAGCTAGTCCTGCTCTTTTTTGGTTTCCATTTGCAGGGTATATCTTTTTTTAATCCTTTCACTCTTGGTATGGGTGTCTTTACATTTGAGGTGAATCTCCTGAAGACAGCATATAGTTTGATCTAGTTTTTTAATCCAATGAGTCATTCTATGTCTTTTGATGGGGAATTTAATCTATTTACATTTAGGGTTATTATCAAAAGGTATTGTCTTACTCCTGGCATTTCATCAATTTTTGCTCGGATCTTTTAAATATCTTTTGTTCCTTTCTTCCCCTTTGATTTTTTGTCTTCCATGTTTGTCGGTTTTTTGAGGTGGTTAGATAGTTTCTTTCTCTTTCTCATTTGCATTTTTGTTCTACTAATGGGTTTTGTTCTTTCTTGTGTATTCATGGTAGTGATTATTGTTTTTCAGATTCCAGATGCAGTACTCCCTTGTGAATTTCTTGTAGGCCTGGTCATGTGGTGGTAACTCTCACAGTATTTGTTTGTCTGGGAAATATACTATTTCTCCCTCATTTTGAAAGGATAGCCTTGCTGGGTATAGTATTCCTGGCTGGCAGTTTTTTTATTTTAATATTTTGAATATATCATCCCATTCTCTTTTGGCCTTTAAGGATGTCTGTTGAGAAATCTGCTGTGAGTCTTATGGGGGCTTCCTTATCGATAACTTGATGCTTTTCTCTTACTGTTTTTAATAATCTCTCTTTGTCTTTGAGCTTTGCCAATTTGAGTATAATGTGTCTTGGAGAGGACATTTTTGGGTTGAATCTGTATGGGAATTTTTGAGCCTTCTGGATCTGAAGATCTATATCTCTCCCTATACCTGGGAAGTTTTCTGCTATTATTTCATTGAATAAGTTTTCAATGCCTTTTCTGTTCTCCTTCTCTTCTAGAACACTAATGATTCAGACTTTTGTGCACTTTGGGTTGTCTGCTAGCTATCTTCTTCATTTTTTTAATTTTTTTTTTTTTTTGTTCACCTGGGTTATTTCAAAAAGACCATCTTCAGGGTTAGAAATTCTTTCTTCTAGAACTTCATAAAAATGCAGTGGAAGTTTATAGACAACATGAAATACTAGCAAAATCATGACATGAACTTTCTCTAAATATTGGACTGATTATGTATTAAGAGCTATTCGTCTTTTTTTTTTTTTTGAGACCAGCCTCACCACACGTACCAGCCATCCCTATATAGGATCCAAACCTGCGGCAGGAGCCCTGCTGCGCTCCCAGTGCCGCACTCTCCTGAGTACGCCATGGGCTCGGCCCTAGTAAGAACTATTTGAAGAGGTGGGGTCTTTCATTATTTTACTTTCCCTTTGACTAAAATTCATCAAAAAAACAACTTTCTACTTGACTCTTCATTTGGTCATGTAGTGGCATGTGTTTTTGGGGGGGGCATTTTTTTGTTAAAAATGGCTTTTGAATGTTTAAAGCAATATGAAAATTGTGGTAATTCCCTTATGGAAGGATTACAGAACTGTATGAGGGGATAATCTTTGCTACTCTATCTAGAATTAAAGAAAAATGACTAATTAATGTAAGAAATTTTTTAAAAAATTCTTTCTTCTGCTTGCTCTAGCCTGCTGCTTAAGCTCTAGTTTGTGTTTCTTATTTCACTGAATGAATCCTTCAGCTCTAGGAGCTCTGCTACATTATTTTTTAAGGCATTAATCTCTTTGTACAGATCCTGGATACTTTTTCTTATTTCATTGTGTCATCTAACTGAATCTTCTTGTATCTCACTGAGTTTCTTTAAGATTGTTGCTTAGAATTCCTTTTCAGTCATTTCAAGGACTTCCTTGGTCTATAGGGTCTGATATATATTGAGAATTATTATAATCCTCAGTGTATCATACTCTCTTGTTTTTTATTTTTCTAGTATTTCTATGTTGGTGTTTCATCATCTGGTAGAGCAGCTGCTTTCTCTAGCACTCTGGAGTGGGCTTTGAGAAGAGGGAGCTCCTCTTGTAGATGTGTTTTATAATGACCATTGAGTGGCATGTTTTATTATTGGTTCCAGGTAGATGCAGTAGTGTAGTCTCCACATGGGCACTTCAGCTGAATTCAGTGTTGGAATTGTGTGAGTGCCTCCATGTTGTAGTCCCTGGGGCATTTCATGATTCCTTGCTGAGGTTGGTGACACTATGTTGGTTCATGCAGGAAGTGGACAAGGTCTTGAGTTCTTGGGGGAACTGCCTTGGTGTCCTGTCACTCTTTGGCTGTAATGGGTGACCCTGGGAAGGCCTGTTTGCACCCTGGCTAGCTCTCTGTGACCCTGATGGGTGCACTGGTGTGTACTGGTGCTCCTCAATTTGAATGGGTGACCCTGGGTGGGTTTTCTCTTTCCTCTTTCCCAAAGGCAGAGGCTGTTCCTAGGATCTTGCTTCCCATGGTTGGTGGATAAGTTGGTGACTGGGAATTTTCTTCCTTACTCTATTTGGGTTTCTGTACTCTTGGGAGGTTCTGCGTGTGTCTCTCCCTGGGAAGTCCTGTGGGCTGTGCATATACCTCCCACCCCCAGGTGTGCTACCACATATGGCAGCATAATTCCCCCTGTGGGTTGGGCAACTGAGTCACAGGTCTGTGCTCACTAACCTCTTTCTCTGGACTCTATTGGTGACTCTACTTCTGTCTGTGCCAACAAGTGGTCAGTGGACTGCATATAAGGTAGTGGTGGCTGCTGGTGTGGCAGCAAGCCACCCTTGCATCAGCAGTCGCTGTTGTGGTGGCTGTCACAGACTACTCGCTCCAGTGTCTGCAGCAGTGGCAGGGAGTGTTTTTGCCAGCGAGGTGACCAGTGTGCTGGTGCCATCAGTCAGGGCTGGCAGGCAGGCCGGGGCCACTTCCTGGGGGCTGGCAAGGTGGCTGCACACATTGGTACCATCATTCAGGGCTGGCTGTTGGGGCAGGACCACTTCCCAGGTTGTTTTTAATTCCAAATTCCAATTTTTTGTAGCTAGTATATAGAAAAGCAGTTGAATCTGTATATATATGTTTATATATATATATATATATATATATATATATATTTTTTTTTTTATATATATAT
>NW_007728163.1:237063-243565 GCF_000696425.1 Galeopterus variegatus | reverse complement strand
TCTCTCTCTCTCTCTTATTGCATTAGCTAGGATTTCAGTACATTGCTGAATAGGAATGGTTAGAGGAAACATTTTTGGCACTTTCCAAGTTTTAGGGAGAAAACATATAATTTCTCACCATTTAGTATGATGTTAGATGTAGGATTTTTGTAGATGTTCTTTATCAAGTTGAGAACGTTCCCATGTACTGCTAGTATGCACAGGGCTTTTATTATGAGTGGGGATTTTGTCAAATGCTTTTTCTCCTCCTATTGATATGGTCATATGATTTTTCTTCTTTAGCCTATTGATGTGATGGATTACGTTAATAGACTTTCAAATGTTAAACCAGCCTTGCATACCTGGAGTGAATCCCACTTGGTTGTACTGTGTACATGGTTTTATACATCACTGGATGCAATTTACTAATATTTTGTTGTGGAGTTTTATTTCTATGTTCATGAGAGATATTGGCCTGTAGTTTCCCTTTCATGTAATGTCTTTATCTGGTAATACTGGCCTCATTGAATAAATTGGAAAATATTCCCTCTGTTTCTGTTTTCTAGAAGAAATTGTATATAATTGATATAATTTCTTTCTTAAATATTTGGTTGAATTCACTAGTAAGCCCATTTGGACCTGATGCTTTCTGTTATGAAAGGTTATTGATGCAATCCTGTCATAGATATATGCCTATTCATATTATCTATTTCTCCTTGTTTGTTTTTGTAGTATTTCAAAGTATTTGTCCATTTCATCTAAGTTACCAAATTTGTAGGGATAGAATTGTTCATAATATTTCTTTATTATTCCTTTAATGTCTGTGGGATTTGTAGTGATGGCACTACTTTCATTTCTGATATTGGTAATTTGTGTCCTCTCTTTTTTTCTTACTTAATCTGGCTAGAGGTTTATTACTTTCATTGATCTTTTCAAGGGTGCATTAATGTAGTGATGGCACTACTTTCATTTCTGATATTGGTAATTTGTGTCCTCTCTTTTTTTCTTAGTTAATCTGGCTAGAGGTTTATTACTTTCATTGATCTTTTCAAGGGTGCATTAGGGTGTATACAGTCAATGTTTTAAATTTCTCTCCATGGGCTGCTTTCCCTCCAACATACAAATTTGATAAACTGTATTTTTATTTTCACTTAGTTTGAAATATTTTTTAGTTTCTCTTGAGTCTTCTTTGATCCATGGGTATTTAGTATATTTTTTAGTCTTCAAGTACTTTGGAGTTTAATGGCTATCTTTCTGTTATTGATTTCTAGTTTAATTCCATTGTAGTCTGTGAAGAGAATAGAAATTCTTTTAAATTTGTTAAGGTGTGTTTTATGGCTCAGAATGTGATCCTTCTTGGTGAATGTTCTGTGTGACCTTGAGAAGAATGCTGTGGTTGGATGAAGTATTCTACAGATGTCAGTTAGGTCCAGTTGATCAATGGTGCTTTTAGCTCAACTATGTCCTTTCTGGTTTTATGCTAGCTGGATCTGTCAATTATAGATTGAGGGATGTTTAAGTCTCCAAAGATTAATCATGAATTTATCTATGTCATTTTGCATTACTATCCGTTTTTGCCTCATGTATTTTACAGTGTTTTAGGCACATACACATTAAGGATTATAAGTCATCTTGGAAAATTGACTCGTTTTTATTATTATGTAATGCTCCCTTTATCCCTGATAATTTTCCTTGCTTCGAAATTTGCTTTGTCTGAAATTATAGCCACTCAAGCTTTTTTTTAAATTAGTGTTTGTAATGGATTGAATTATGTCTCCTGCAAAACTCACTGAAGCTTGAATTGCATTCCCTAAGTTTTATGTATTAGAAACTTGGCCCTCACTGTGACTGTTAAAGGGAGTGGGAAATCCTATTGTGGTAATTGAAAGGTGGAGCCTTGAAGAGGTGAATAGATTGTAGGACCATACCATAGTGAATGGATTAAAAATGGTGGTCAGGGGCATGGTTCGGCGGGCTTTAAAAGGAAAGTCTGGCTCTCTCTGCTTCCACCATCTTGCAATGTGAGACTCTTGGGTCACTGTCACCACCACTCGATGGACTTTGGGCTTCCCAGGCTCAGAAACTGTAAGCAATAAATTTCATTTTCTCATGAAGTAACCATCCCATGTATTTTGTTAGAAGCAACAGAAATGGACTAATACAGTGTTAGTGTGGTGTATCTTTCTCCATGCCTTTACTTTTAATCTACGTCTTTATATTTAATGTGGGTTTTTGTAGACAAAATATAGTTGGGTCTTGTGTTTTTCATACACCCTGACAGTCTCTGTCTTTTAGCTTGTGTTTAAACCACTGACTTTTAAAGTGATTGACATAGTTGGATTAATATCTACCATATGTTATGGGTTTCTGTTTTGTTGCCCTTGTTACTACTTTTGTGTATGTCTTCCATTTTTTCTGCCTTCTCTGGTTTTAATTGAGCTTTTAAAAAATTTATTTATGAAGTATAGGGGTTTATTGGGCTCATGATTCTGGGACAGCATCATGCATCTGGCATGGGCCTCAGGCTGCTTCTATCCATGGCAGAACTGGGAGGGCAGCCAGTTGGTGCAAGCAGATCATTTGGTGAGAGGAAGCTAGAGAGAGCAGTTGAGCATTTTATATGAGTCCATTTTTCTTCTCTCTTAGCATATCAGTTATACATCTTTTACTTATTTATTGTTATAGTGGTTGTCCTTGAGTTTGTATTATACATTTACAACTAAACCAAGTCCACTTTCAAATAACACTATACTGCTTCACAACCAGTGCAGATATCTTATGAGTATTTCATATCCCAATTTCTTTTTCCCATCCCTTATAACGTTGTCATTCATTTATCCATAAGCTATAAAAACTGAATACATTGTTGCTATCATTAACAAAATGTTATCTGTCAGATCAACTAAAAGAAAAAAACAAATGAAAAGATTTTATGTTACCTACATTTGCTCCTTTTCTAATGCTCTTCCTTTCTTTATGTAGAGCTGAGTTTCTGATTTATTTTCCTTCTCTCTAAAGAACTTCTATGATTTTTCCCCCCTTGGTGGCTGGCCAGTACAGAGATCCCAACCTGTCACTTAGTGTTACAAGGCTGCACTCTAACCAACTGAGATAACTGGCCAGCCCCTCTATTAACATTTCTTGTAAGGCCAATCTACTGACTGTTGTCAACAAATTCCCTCAATTTTTGACTCTCTGAGAAAGTCATTTCATTCCACTCTTCTTGCTTGCATGGTTTTGGAAAAGAAGTCTGATATAATTCTTATTCTTGCTCCTCTATGGGTAAGGTCACTCCCCAACCCCCCACTCCATCCCGGGCTTCTTTCAAGATTTTCTCTTTGATTTTCTGCATTTCGAATATGAAATGGCCATCTATCAATTTTTGGTATTTATCCTGCTTGGTGTTCTGTAAGCTTCCTGAATCTGCAGTTTGCTTTCTGTTATTAATTTTGGGAAATTCTGTCCTTATTGCTTCCAATATATATTTAATTACAAAAAATATTTTAGTATTTCCATTACACATGTGTTACATCTTCTGTAATTGTCTCACAGTTCCTGAATATTATGTTCTCTTTCTTCATTCTTTTTCTCTGCATTTCAGTTTTGGAAGTTTCTGTTGACCTCTCTTCAAGTTCACTGATACTTTCCTGAGCTGTGTCCAATCTATTGATGAGCCCATCAAAGGCATTCCTCATTTCTGTTACAGTGTTTATTTCTAACACTTACTTTTGATTCTTTCTTAGTTTCCATCTTTCTGCTTACATTACCCAACTTTTTGCATGTTGTCCATTTTTTCCATTAGAGTCTGAAGCATATTAATCATAGTTGTCTTTAATTCCTGATCTGGCAATTCCAAAACCTCTGCCATATCTGAGTCTGTTTCTCATGTTTTTATGTCTCTTCAAGCTGTTTTTTATTTTTTAATATGCCTTGTAATTTTTGCTTAAAGCAGGACATAATGTGCTGGGTTAAAAAGAACTGAGGTAAATAAGCCTTTAATGTGAAGTTTTATGTTTATCTGGCTTGGAGCTAGCCTATGTTTACTGTTTGCTGTGGCTGTGTTGGGGGCTACAATTTCCTCCAGTGTCCCTGTTTTTGTCTCTTGCATTGTCTTTGGATTCCTGTAGAGTCTTCTTGACATCTGAGACATGCAATTCTTCTCATTTTAATCCTATTATACAGAAGTGGTGATGGTATTGATGTGATGGTAAGATGTTAGGGAAGAGTGTTCTATAGCCCTATGATGAGTCTCAGTCTTTCAGTAAGACTGTGCTCCTGAGCAGTGACCTTCACAAGAGCTCCTCAGTCCATCTCCCCCCGCCTTTAGGCGAGACAGATATACTACAGGGGGCTGGAGTTGGGTATCTGCCTTCCCCCAAGTAGAAGCCTAGAGAGGGCTAGAGCTAGGCATTTTGTGCTAGGCTTTGGTAAAATAGTTTCCCTTGAGGGTAGTCCTCGTTAAGGAGAATGGCAAGCTATGGGTGTATTTCAAAATAGCTGCTTTTCTCTTCCCCCTGCCAGATGCACAAGGAAATTCTTCTCTGATCTTCACTGTGACAATGTTAGGCCTCCTGGAGGTAAAGCAAAAGCGTGGGAGCCCGCCTCAAATTTTTAATGTTCGTTTCTCCACACTGAGTCTCTAGTAATTCACCAATTACAGTTCAGGTTTTCCTACCCTGGTGCTGGCTCCAGTAGTGGTTTCTGCTCCTGGGTATGTTCCAGTAAGCTGTGATTTTTTGTATCCACCTGTGTCTGCAATTTTTGGAGCAGTGCTTTGCCCTATGGTCAACAGGCAAAGGCTCCCTGACTGTTTTTTTCTCTATTTCCCTATTAAATTAGGATTAACCTCACCTATAAAAGCATTTCCCAAACTGTCTGTCAATGTTCTGCTCAAGATATTAACTGATGTTTTGTGGAAAGAAGAGAGAGGAAGTGAGGGCAATACTGTTAAATATATGAAAAATAATATTTATAGTCCTGAAAATCTGCTTTTCAGAAAGTTGCCATATCTGTAAATACAAGGACCCAGCATGAAGGGGCACCTAAACTACAAATGTATGACACCTGATCAGAGCATCATGCTAAGGCAACACTGCCTAACAGTCTCCTTGACATGTCATCCATTCAGTGATTGATGGTCTCTGTTATAAGTCTAGTTTTACACTTTCATATTATGTCTATCATTTTCTTTTGTCCTTAATGAAATAAAAATGAGCTTTTCAACTAGTTTTGTTATAAAGGGAAAAGCTATTAGCCAAATGATCATTCTTTAGAAATTAATTTATCTGAGATCATTTTGGTGTTCTATTTTAATCCATGTACTCATCATATCTCATAAACTCCTACCCTTACCCTGCAATACACCATTTAAAAGTTTTCACTGTCAGTAAGTCTGGGCAATGTGCAGTATAATATTATCGAATAATTTTAGCCTCTGTGAATAACTGCCAAGATAAAATATATCTAAAGCAAATTTTCTAAAGTGTCTTTATTTTTAAAACCTATACAGTTTCAATAAAAAATATTGTCATGAAATATCTAATTGTACAGCAACAGAAATAAACAAAAAAATACAGTTAACTAGAGGTTATTCAAAATAAATTCACAGTTAGAAATTGGAATACATACATTTTTCAAATAAACAAAAGATTTTGTTTCAGATGGTTTTCCTCTTAAACATATGAGATACACACAATCTTTGAACTGGAACTAGACAACCTCTCAATAATGTGACAAATAAGTGCTTCTATTAACTTGAAAAAATTTTTTTAAAAAAACCCAAACCATTCAATTACTGATTTAGTCAAAAAACATATTTACTCAAAAATTGTTTTAAGATGTTTACCTCTTGAAAATGAAATCTACATCTGAGTTGTAAAGAGGAATAAGCTTTTTATAGAAACAGTTGAGTCTTCCCAATTGGTTGACTTACCTTCTATCAAATATATCCTATTCAGACTATTTTCATCATAAAGACATCTCCGACTTCCAGTGGTTCAACTTTACGATGGTACAAATGCATTCAATGTGTTTAAGGTAGGCTAGGCTACGCTATGTTTGGTAGGTTAGGCGTATTAAATGCATTTTGGACTTAATCTTTTCAACTTACAAGTTTATCGGAACTAACCCTATTGTAAGTCAAGGAGCAATCTGTACATCTTATTTCTGAAAGAGTGCAATGTGTTAAAATATAAAAAGCTTCTTTGGCCCTTAAAATTGAGGTACCTTAAATGTAAACAATTGTGATAGCCTTCTAGATGTGGACACTTATTTCATAAATTGAGTTGAACATGTATGTCATTGTTTCTCAAAGACATGGTAATTTCCTTTCCAATAATAATAGATTTAATACGTATTGAGATTGGTTTTCAAATGCCTTAAAAATAAAAAATTATGTACACTACTATAAAGAATAGTTTTCAAAAGATCAGAGAAAAGCATTATATGATATTATGCCATACGTTTTATTAATGGTAAATGTTTCCATTTATTTTTAAAAGCTGAGCTCTTACTAAGCTTTCTT
>NW_007728163.1:230468-236653 GCF_000696425.1 Galeopterus variegatus | reverse complement strand
ATTATGCCATAGGTTTTATTAATGGTAAATGTTTCCATTTATTTTTAAAAGCTGAGCTCTTACTAAGCTTTCTTTTTTTAACAAAAGCTAATAAGCAAGAATCATTTGCCATATAGAAGCTATATTCTCAAACAAGACTTTCAAATTTAATCCAACATTAAAAGCTAAAAGCCTGGAAAAGAATACAAAGCAAAACACTGTTATGAGTCAATTAAAACTGCTTTCTATCAACAAATATTCTGCATTTAGAATGAAAGAAGCATACTGAACTAAGAAAAACAATTTTGTGGATTTAGTTTATAAGACCACCATTAAGAATAACATGCAATTAATTATTTCCTTTAAAAAAAATTTTTTTAAACTAAATCACTGGAGCAAAGGTGTTTTTTTGGTTGTCTTTTTTTTTTGTGAGCAGAAGACACTCTGTTTCCCAAGCAGACCCTTCCTCCACACTACAACAGTGAACTGTGTGAACTCTACCTCCTCCTCCCAGATGCTACTTAGAGATGATTTTGCATAATGACCTAACATAGAATTACTTTTCTGGTAACAGGTCATGGCCATAAATACTCGGTTTTTAAAAAACAAATATTGAGTGCAAATCTAGAAAACTTCCTTTAAAGAATTACCCAAACCCAGCACACATGCAGTATCACTATTACACAAGCTAAGCAACATGACTTATAAAGGTGTATATCATGATACACATGCACTAAAGACCATCTTCTATAAAGTTTTAATAGTGTTGCCAAGTTAATAATTCTTTCAAGGCACTGAAGAATTATGTAGATGGAGTTTCCAAAATACAAATAGCGATTGCTTAAACGGTTATAAAGCCCTGAGTCAGAACTTTCAGTAGCTTCCTAAAATTATAGATCTCAGACAAAATGGCATGTTTATTTTATTAAAGGTTATAAGACCATTTTGCTTTTTGGAGGAAAGAAATCATGTTTATGAAACAAAATCAAGTACACCATACAGGAAAAGTAAAATATTCAGCAATCTTATCTTTCTTGGACATTTTGTACATGTCAATTATAACTTGTAGTTATGGATTTAGGTACTAAATTAATGTGACTTCTCCTGTACCTACTGCTTAAATTCTCAAAATGAAACTCTCAATTTTAACCTCAGGTTCCCATTTCCTCTTCACTCACAAAGAGTAAGTGCTAGAAAAAATAATACTTTGACAGAAAAGGAGGTAGAAAATGCCAGTTTTAATTCATCAGCTCCATTATCTAGTTCATACTTTTATTTTTATTTTTTAATTTTTTTGTCTTTTTTCGTGTCCGGCAATGGATCGCAACCCTCAGTGTCGCGCCCGTACCGGACCGGGACCGGCAACGGGATCGCAACCCTCGGCGTTGTGTCCGCACCTCGCTCAGCCAGTGAGCAGGAACCGGTCTGTATGTGGGATCCGAACCCTCGGCGGGAGCGCCGCCGCACTCCCAAGCAGCGCACTGTAGCAGTGCGCCACCGGGCCGGCCCAAGTTCATACTTTTATATTGTAGTTTCATCCACTACTAGTAAATTGAGGCTCAATCTAAAGGATTTCCCCCTCACTGTAGTAAAGCAATGTACATGAGACAGCATTAGTTTCCTCAAATTCAATGTTTTAAGAACAACTGTAATTATTAATACTGCTATAGTTATAGAAATACGTTAAAGTTCCAAGGCTATAAATGATTATCGACTAGTATTAGTAAGCATTCCTATCATAATATTCAAGCAAATAAAATTAGGTTGGCTTTTTGAGAGAAAAACTTTTTTTTTTTTCCTTTTTGTCTTTTTTCGTGTCTGGCAACGGATCAGAACCCTCAGTGTCGCGCCTGTACCGGACTGGGACCGGCAACGGGATCGCAACCCTCAGTGTCGCACCCGCACCTCGCTCAGCCAGTGAGCGGGAACCGGTCTGTATGTGGGATCCGAACCCTCGGTGGGAGCGCCGCCGCGCTCCCAAGCGGCGCACTGTAGCAGTGTGCCACCGGGCTGGCCCAAGAGAAAAACATATTTTTAAACTCTTACAAGTAAGCTGAAAGACAAATGACATTTTCAACTAGGCACACATAATTTGTAAAAATCTATTACCTTCCCCATTTCCAAATTCAAAGCTAATAACTCAATTCCAACATTTAAAATGTTTTCTCCCTTCTGGCTCAAAATGAAATAATAAACCTTTCCAATTAACAGACATTTAAAACTCACTCAGGGGCCGGCCCGTGGCCCACTTGGGAGAGTGTGGTGCTGATAACACCAAGGCCATGGGTTCGGATCCCTATATAGGGATGGCCAGTTAGTTCACTGGGTGAGCACGGTGCTGACAACACCAAGTCAAGGGTTAAGATACCCTTACCGGTCATTTTATTTTTTAAAAAATAAAAAATAAAACTCAATTATGATTGATAACAATTAGTGGGGAGGGAGAGAAATGCTGTCCCTCCCCAAAATTTTAGGAACTCAATGTTTACCATGACTTTAGATCTCACAAACATAAACAAGCTACTATATAATTCAGGTGTTTCTTGATTTGGATATGGTCAAAATTCTATTCCACTAAAGGGAGTAGGAAAAGGAGAATTGTTTTTGAATGGGTATAGAGTTTCAGTCTCACAAGATGAAAAAGTTCTGGAGATCTGTTTCCCAACAATGTGAATGTACTTAACACTACTGAGCTGTACACGTGGAAATAGTTATGACAGTAAATATTATGTTACATGTTTTTTATCATAATTAAAAAATGCAAAAAAAAAATCTATTCCAAAATTCAATTTTTACATAAATTATCTCTATAAGACATATTAAACACTCTGAGGAGATTCGTGCTTTCCCTTTTGGATTAAAAAAAAAAAGGCAAGCTGTATTAAAGCCTATAAGATACAAAGCAATTGTCAAACTACATTTAAAACTGGTTGGCTGAAAGATCCTTTTTATTATTCAATTAAATATACTTTCTCCATTAATGCTTTGATGAAATCTGCATGATTCTCTTTTTTCTCTACACTCAAACACTGACTTCTCTCTTTCTTAATTTGCTGCTGCAACCTCACTTTCTTGACCCTACCCTACTCCACCCCCCAATTCTCATAAGTTTAACTAATTCCTACTCCAAAGGGTCCAGATTCAGAGTAAACAAAGAACAGCAATCAGGCAATACATAACTAGATAGTATGTTTCTACCATGTAAAAATGACCCAGCAGCAAGGTTTCAAATTTAAACTGGACAAACCTTAAGCAGCATGCATTTCAATATGCTAAAATGCTCTTACAGACAAAAGCCATCAAAAATATAAATTTAAGGCACTGCGCTGCAAGTCTAAGGACCCCTTTCAGAGAGGCTACGGCGCTCAACAAGAATCATTCGGAGGGCGGCAGAGTGATGGTCAACAACACCGAGAGCATCCTAATGTCCTATGACCATGTGGAACTTACATTCAATGATGACATAAAGAATGTGCCAGAGGCCTTAAAACAGACCAAGAAAGGCACCGTCTACCTTACCCCTTATCGGGTCATCTTTCTGTCCAAGGGGAAGGATGCCATGCAGTCCTTCATGATGCCGTTCTACCTGATGGACTTTGAGACCAAGCAGCCTGTGTTTGGTGCAAACTACATCAAGGGAACAGTGAAGGCTGAAGCAGGAGGTGGCTGGGAAGGCTCTGCTTCCTACAAGTTGAACTTCACAGCAGGGGGCGCCATTGAGTTTGGACAACGGATGCTCCATGTGGCATCTCAAGCCTCCAGAGGTGAAGCCCTCAATGGAGCCAATGGCTACTCTTACATGCCCAGCGAGGCCTATGTCTTCCCCCGCCCGTCGCCAATGGAATGTACCCCTGCCCTCCTGGCTACCCTTATCCACCACCACCCCCACCCAAGTTCTACCCAGGACCTCCCATGATGGACAGGGCCATGGGATACGTGCAGCCCCCACCACTGGGCCCCTGAAGATAAGAAGACCCAGTACACCCCTCATCCCCCCCTCCCACCCATATCACTTCCCGCCCCTCCCCATGGGGCAGCATCAGGTTGGGAGTGGCGAGGGGGCCCTGTTCTTCCTCCAGTCCAGGTTATAACTGGCCCCGTGGGAAGGGGCTGCCTCTGGAGAGTTGCCTCCCAGCTCCCACGCCAGCCTAGTGCCTGTGGCAGGTCCTCCTCAGGAGCACGGGGCATCCCCCTTGTTCTTGTTTCACTCTAGTAGCTTCTCCCCATGAGGGACTCTCTGGCTGCCACCTCCACTGCAGTCCAGCTCCCTCCGTCTGATAGCCACTCCAAACTCGGTCTCACGAGCCCTGTCATACCAGCCATGTATCTTCCCCGCAGGGCCCTGCCAGACCCCACTGACATTTCCTTCAGTTGTTTATGCCCAACTGTGGAAGGCCACTGTCCTGCGAACCATCAGCCCACATTCTATCCAGCCATGCCCAGCCCCAATCACACTCCCTTCCCTTTCCTTGGTCATTCTGTTGCCACCTCTGTGTGACTTTGGGAGCTCTCATGTGAGCTTCTGGGGTTGGGGTGGCGTGGGGCAAGGTCCCTGCAGCTGGGGAGAAAGCCCCACTGTTTCCCTGTCAGTGTTTCTGGAATGTGCTTTCCCTCTCGCCTCACTTCCCTCTAGCAGGGGCTTCTCGATGGGGACTGGAGAATGCATGTCTGTCCCATCACGCCACTTGGGGGCTGCTGAGCCCATGTGCTGACCGTGACCTGCACCAGCGTCTCAGCCTCCTTCTTCCCCTTAAGCTTCATGCCCCATGGATGCACTAGAATTTTCCTTTGTTGTTCCTGGACTAACCATGAAGTGAGGAGATAGTTATTTAGAGAATTCCCTATTTATTTGACAAAAAATCCAGTTAATACATTAATGTGAAATAAACCCTGTTTGCACCTTGAAAAAAAATATATATATATAAAAATTTAAGTTATTTCCAGTATTATCTATCAATTAATTTTATGCCTTTGTAGCTAGCTGATCAATTTGCAATGGTTAAAATTACAAATATCTTAAGCATAATTTGACCAGCTAAACTAAACACTTGTCTAATATAATATTCCTATACCAATACAAAATTATCTTCTCTTGAAAACCTTCTTGCTCCCAACACCATTAAATATATATATAAGCAGTAAGAATATTAAGTTACATGTACAAACAGAATTACAATAGCACCATCTGGAGATCCAATCAAGAAGGCAGAATAGACGGACCGCAGCACCACTCTCTCCCACAAATCAACCAAATTTACAACTTTAAAAATGTAACATCAGCCAGGGCCGGCCCGGTGGCACACTGCTACAGTGTGCCGCTTGGGAGCGCAGCAGTGCTCCCGCCGAGGGTTCGGATCCCAGATACAGACCGGCCGCTCACTGGCTGAGCGAGGTGCGGGAGCAACACCGAGGGTTGCGATCCCGTTGCCGGTCCCGGTCTGGTAGGGGCCCGACACTGAGGGTTGCGATCCGTTGCCGGTCACGAAAAAAGACAAAAAGGAAAAAAAAAAATGTAACATCAGCCAAACTGGGGCCGCTGGAGCTCAGGGGGAGAGGAGGAGAGACATACAGAGTTCATGAAGAGACGGGAGAAACTACGATGAGAGAAAGAAAAAGCTGCTCTGAGCATTTCGGGCCGTGGCTGCTTTAAGGCTCAAGCTGATGAGCGCATGGACCAGGAGCCGGCAGAAGCCACAGCTGTGCCCTTCAGATGAAGTCACTAGGAGGCAGCAAGAGAGAAGACGGCCTTGGAGGCCCCCAGGAGAGCAAGACCACTAATAGGGTTCATGTGGACCCATGCAGGAGTGAGGAGCCATAACAACTGAAAAAAGGGAGCCACTCAGAGGCCGGTGAGTCATCGCAAGGGACCATTGCATTGGAAGTGTGCAGCACGATCAGTGGGGGAGACGTGCCCACCAGGAGAACACTGGGACACAGCAAAGACAGCCGACCTGCCCCACAATCAGTGCAGGACCACTCAGAGGAAACTAGTCAGGAATGCAGAATTGCATGGGGTGCAGTTACATGAAAAAACTCAGGCCCAGATCAGAGATTCTACAGAACACAGGTCCACTGAGTCTCTGGAGAGCCGGAAGTACCTATAGGGTCAACCATTAAACCCTGAGCTACACAAAAAGACTTCCCTAGGGAAACAGCAGCAAAGTAACAATTTAAACAACCACACAGCTCAAGTACTGGTTCCCACA
>NW_007728163.1:207033-230127 GCF_000696425.1 Galeopterus variegatus | reverse complement strand
AGTGACCCAAGGCACGGAGCCAGGAACCGGACCCTCCTCCGACAACAAGGCACACCACGCCCGTACCTCAGGGCCCACCCAGAGACCCAAGGCAAGGAGAAGGGGACTGGACCCGTCTCCCACAACCAGGAACACCGTGCCAGCACCTCGGGGCCTGCCTGGCCCAGAGGCATGCAGAAGGGGACTGGACCCTCCTCCCACACCAGGTACAAAATGTCAGCACCTCAGGGCCCACCTGGGTACCTGAGACATGGAGAAGGGGACCGGACCCTCCTCCCACAACCAGGCACACTGTGCCAGTACCTCAGGGCCTGCCCAGCGACCCAGGACATGGAGAACGGGACTGGACCCCTCTCCCACAACCAGGCACACGGCACCAGTGCCTTCGGGCCTGCCCAGTGACCAGAGGCATGGAGAAGGGGACCAAACACACCCCACAACCAGGCATACCACCAGTGCCAAGGAGCATGCCAAAAACATCCCCTCCATGTGGGTGGCCCACCACAGCCACCACAATAACCATGGCTGCTGCAAAAGCAGCTAGACACCACAGCCACCACGTAGATGGTCTGCCAACCACTGGAGTGCAGTCACACAAGAAGAGTCACCAGCAGAGACAAAGAAAAGAAGAGGATGTCTCTTTCCACAAAACCCATTTCAGAGTGACAGCAGCAGCATCTGCTCTATGATAATATTGGGGGACCTGATCACATCTCTCAGCATCAGACACAACATCTAGGCAACAAGTTAACAGAGTAACCATTATTCTTTCAGAAGGAGAGAAGAAATCTAGGGCAATTAGAGGGGGGAGGGGGAGGGCATAGGGGAGGGGGAAAGGTTGGACAGGGGCATAAAGAAAAATTATGATCTGTAACAGTATATATGCTAGTAATACTGATTTAATCAACATATCTCAATGTTCAACCCCAAAAATATGTATAATCGATTTTGATTCAATGAATAAAATTAAATTAAAAGAGAAAAAAAAAGAATAGCACCATCTGGTAAGTTGTGTGTGTGTGTGTGACAATCTTAAGAAGAATAGAGGAGAAAATGTGGTAGAGTGATGGGGGTATGGGGAGGGAATCCAAATACTAAATGACCACTCTTCTGAAACATTAGGAAGAAATGGTATCAGTACCTTTGGATCCCTTCCTTTTGACCACAGATTACTTCAAATACACAACTGCCACACAGTAAATTCTGAATGTGCTATGATGCTAACCATTTTCTTCAATGTTGTGTATCTGGCACCTGAAGCCCAATACTTTTTAAAATGAACGCATGTCAGTTGCTTTTTTTAAATGATCCTAGGAAAGTAAAAGGTCTTTTGACATACAGGATAAAGGGGTTTAGATAATGAGGAGGAAACACCTAACTGGAAAAGTTCTGCTAAGAGATATAAGAGGTAGCAGTTTGAGAGAGTTGGAGGAAAGTCACTTAAATGATTAAGTTCCTAATCTTATTCTCTCTCACAAACCCAAAATAAATTTAAAATAATTTTCTAGGTGCTTGAAAACATGAATAGAAAAGCATTTTCGATTCACAAAACAAATTTAAAAGTGATACAGAAGATCCATAAGTACTTAGCACTAAAATTATAGTGACTTTATACTTCTTTAATAGTTTACAAGTTATGATATTTTTAATATGGAGGAAATCATTAAACTACTCTGGAAGATCATATTACCTTTTAGAGATATAAGTTTTAGCACTGCAGCTCAGAAGACAAATAAGAAAGATTTATTTAAGTAAAGTAGAGCTTAGGATCTCACAATTCTCTGGCCAAACTGCATGAGTCATCCAAGTGCTCCCTCCTGATTACATGATCTAGTATTCAAGAGTAAGGTGGCATATGACATGGAAGAAAAGGTAAATCCTGACTTATGCTGTTTTCAACTATAAAAAGACAGTCTGTTTCTTTATGTGAACATCATCAGTCAGATATTCTATCTTTTTATAACGCTCCCTCCTGATTACATGATCTAGTATTCAAGAGTAAGGTGGCATATGACATGGAAGAAAAAGTAAATCCTGACTTATGCTGTTTTCAACTATAAAAAGACAGTCTGTTTCTTTATGTGAACATCATCAGTCAGATATTCTATCTTTTTATAACTTCAAAATATAATTTAAAAAATAGCCTCAGTGGCCCCTTATTAGGTAACCGAGTATAGAGTCAATATAAATTTTCAAATTCAAAATTTATAAAACTTTTATTGTTCTAAATGATAAGTTACTCAGCTAAACATAGATATGAAATTCCTGATACTACAAAACAAGCCAGTAAAGATTACCATTGCTTTTACCAGGACTTGCAAAGGCAGTAGCAACTAAACAGCCAGAAACATGGTGTTATGAGGGCTAGAAACTTTGCACTTTCAAACTTAGTGGTTGTAGCAGAAAAACTGAAATAAGAAAAGCTAGCCATATTTAAAGGGGGGGAAAAACTACCCAAAAAGATAACTATTCCTTAGGAGTAAGCTTATGAACAATATATAGTAGACACTATGTAAACAGCTGATATTTTTATAATCTAGCAGCAGTGAACCCCCGAACAATTACTCATGTGTATATATACCTTAGATGCAATAAGATTATTCATTCAAAGGAGAGAAAATGATTAGATGCTCTAGAGTCAAAGTTTGTGAGAAAAAAATAAATCTACAGGTAGTAATCAGACATATTTCTATAAATGTCCTGGTCACTCTTCTAAAGTAAGTATATTATTACATTACATACTATGTCTTGATATTGTTGGCAGTTCAAATAACATCCTCATCTGTAGGTACAAAGAGAGACCGAGACTTTCTATCAGAGAGAGAACGGAAGCAAGGCCTATAACAAAGGCAGAATAAGTAACACTGTCAGAATTAATAGATACAGAGAAGAAAAGATTGCTGCCTTTGGACAATGCATTATCCTCTGCAGGTCACTGGGATGCTATAAGTACATAAGAACTAAATAAAAACTAAGAGGCCCAAACAGGACAGTATCATTTTACTGGTCAGAACAAGCCATGGCAACTAATCACAGAGAAAACTGAGGTACATTTTTCACAGACATTTTTTAAAAGGCTGGCTGAACAAAACTGTGTACAGATTAATATAACACAGGCAAGTGTTAATATTAGTTAATACGTACTCTTTTGCTGGGTTTTTTTCCCTTCAGTTCCCCACTATGAGTGCTTATTTTTCCTTTTCATGTCTATCAGTCATTTTGAAACTAGTAATTTCATTCAAATTAGACAACTTTAAGTATAAAAAATAAGCTAAATGCAAAGTCATCATTCTCTTATTCTATGCTTCCATTTACTCTAAGAATTCAGAAACAAATATCTGGATAATTTCCTGTTCTCTTAAAAAGACAATCTTCCCTCAATATTCCCTTAAGTATGTGGAACCTGTACAATAATTTTTATCACTTAACATGTGACATTATGCTTTGATTTGCCCTGTTCTTTTTTGGGGGGAGGGAGGGTAGTAGGGGTGGAGAGGGATGAATGGCTGGCCAGTATTCAGATCCAAACCCCAACCTTGGTGTTACCAGCACCACATTCTCCCAAGTGAGCTAACTGGCCAGTCCCAACTTGCCCCTTTCATGTGATGAATGACTACTTTTCAGTGTACCTGTGTCAACTCACTGTGTAAAAACCATGACAAATTAAAATATAACTGATCACAAGGAAGTATGTCCTTTGAGGTCTAACAAATTTATAAATTGTAAGTGAAAATGCAATAAAAATTAAAATAAAAGAAGATCCTTAAAGTATTTTCCCCTTAGAAACCAAAAGCAAATTACCTAAGATAAAGTAAATCGTTTTAATGTTTTAAATTTAAAAGAAAAAAAAAACCAAACCATGATTTCAAACACTCTTTTGTAGAGTTTTTTGTTGTTCTGGTACATTTATAATCTTATTACACTCTAATAAAGAAACTATGACATTAGAAATTAATTCTTTAGAATTTCCAACTATCTTAAAAGCTTACCAAGATCTCATGACTAGATACTTTAGCTAACAAAATGCACTGTGTTTCTCAGTTAATACAAAAGAATCCTTCGTTCAATAGCCTTGCGACAAATAGGACATTCACTCATGCGGTCTCCACAGAGCTGGCATGTTCCGTGGCCACAGAGGAAAATCATATTCTTCAGACGATCCAAACACACAGGGCACATTGTCTGTAATGTGAGACAACAAAGTAATAAATGCTAAGACACTTTATATTTTGAAAGTGTAACAGGACAACTCTTACATCATTTTCTTTTGTTTTAGTCAAATAATCTTTTGTTGCTTTTTTAAAATAATTTTTTAAAATTTCTAAATAGCTAAAATGTCATCCCTATAAAATAGAAATACTGGTTGTACTGTGGGGATAGTATACAAGGCACTCCATAAAATAAGCATTGTACAAAAGATGCAAACACGAAAACAAAGTAGGAAATGGATGAAAACAGCCCATTCAATCTGATTTGGATTCCCCACCTCTAGGTACTAAGCTGTTCTTGTATGAAAAAAATACTACATATCAGGCAAATTGTGGGGCAAGGAGCAGCGCAGAGATGTATCTAAGAACACTTGCTAAGCACTAGGCTAGATATGATATAATATCAGTCCTTTTATCACTCCCACTTTAAAAAGGAGGAAACTGAGGCTCAGTGGGGTTTAAAACCTGAAGGCAAGTCACAATGTGAACTCAGGCCACATGGCCTCAAAGCTCTTGCTCTTAAACATTGTGCTGTACTGCTTCACTATTAATGTAGATCCCCTGAGCTAAAAACAGCCTTCGTGACACATTAATTCATAAATGTGTATTTCATAAACTCAGAAGAATTCAGAAGTACATTATACTTTCTGCGAAAACACTCTAGGAAATCATATTTATTCACAAAACACATTTTATATTTTATATTTATAAAAGCATAATTTACCTTAATAAATCACAATACTTCATTCTTAATTATATCTTTCCCAAATAACATAGAAATGAAATAATTAAATAGGAACAGCTGGATTTATAAACTAGGCCTAAAGCCTATATGAATGACAATGTAGCTACTAACTCTGACAATACCAGAGATCACTGTAAAAAAAAAAAAAAAAGAACTGTAGTCTAAATTGTTAACCCTACCCAAAACAAACTGTCACATTTCTCTAAAAGTTTATCTACCTTTAAAGAAGCAAAGGTGTAGAAAATCACATCTTTTTGGATTTTAAAAAGCGAAACCAGCTTTTAGTATCATTAAAACACTATTGTTTCCATTAAATTTTCAAGGTCTAATAATTAATTAATAACTTTTCTTTTTCCAAAAGTAAACACATCTGCACAGCCTATGTTACTACGTTTTATTTTTTTTTAATATATCCTTAATAGCAAGTGAAATTAGTTTTTGTCTGTTAAACAGATATTAGGGTAATAGAAATACTGGAGATTCAAATGAAGGAGTTATTCAGATGTCTCCTCTGGTTTTCTTGATAACCTTAAAGGGAATCCCTGCAAGAAATCCCATCATCCTCTGAAAATGAGTTTTGTTAAACTGTTTAAATACTTTAGTGATGAAATATGGTGATTATTCTTCCTTATTTAAGAAAGAATAAATTTGTTGGGAATGCTAAACTTTGAATATAGGTGGAACTGAATTTTTCTTTTGGGATCCATTTTATCTTGTTGTTGCTTTTATTAAATACTGAGTAGATATAAAGGAGTACTTTTGTTGATATGTATAAGACGTAAAGAACAACAGAATCGACACCCAGTTTAAAGTATGGAATGCTACTCTTACTTTTGAAGCCCCTCCATAAATCATCTTCAGTCCCTTCCATTCACTCATCACTCATAACCACTATTCTGAATTTTGCATTTATTTTTCCCTTGCTTTTCTTTATGGTAGGTATATATATGGTATGCATATATATGGTATGCATATATATGGTATGCATATATATGGTATGCATATATATGGTATGCATATATATGGTATGCATATATATGGTATGCATATATATGGTATGCATATATATGGTATGCATATATATGGTATGCATATATATGGTATGCATATATATGGTATGCATATATATGGTATGCATATATATGGTATGCATATATATGGTATGCATATATATGGTATGCATATATATGGTATGCATATATATGGTATGCATATATATGGTATGCATATATATGGTATGCATATATATGGTATGCATATATATGGTATGCATATATATGGTATGCATATATATGGTATGCATATATATGGTATGCATATATATGGTATGCATATATATGGTATGCACACATTATTCCTTTCTATTAAAGTATCACATATACAGAAATGTGCATAAGTCATAAGAGTACAGTTTAATAAAAGTTCATGAACAAATCAAACTCATGTAACTGGTAATCAGATCAAAAAACTGAGCATGAATACTCTAGAAACTTCCCTCTTGCTCCTTTCCAGCTACCCCAACCAAGAAAACCACTATCCTTCACTTTTAATGCCATTTGTATGGTTTTTCCGAGTTTTTATCCCCAAATAATATCTTATTTAGTTTTATTAGATAATGACAATCTCTTTTCCAAAGCGTTTTTACTAATTTATATTCTCACCAGCAGTGTATGAATTATGGCTGCTACATATTCTGCCTAACGCTTGATACTGACAGTCTTTAACATTTTCCTCAATCTAGTAGGTGTGAAAAGGCACCTCGCTGTGGTTTTAATTTTCATTTACTGATCACTAATGTGGTTGAGCATTTTTTGTTAACTGCTCATTGTGTTTCCGATTTTGAAAAGTACCTAATTAAATCTTCTAATCAGATATTACTCATTGCAAATATTCAAATGCTACAAGTGATGCACCAATATAAACCATACTTACTATAGAAAACACTAGTCGTTTTATAGAAGAATATCAAGCACCATTCTTAGAATCATTATTTAACATGAAGAAATCACTATTACCTGCTCCTTAATGTCCTGTAACTGTTGCTGCAACTTTTGCACATCTGCATTGACATTGGTATTATCTTTGTCCTTTTGTAACACTGGAATATTTCCACTTGCTATAATATAGATTAAAAAAATTTTAGTTATTACTGTTCTGACATAATGACTTTTTATTTCTAAAGTCATTACTCTTTTGTTTACTAAAAACACAAGACTATTATTAGAATCCTCTTTAAAAATTTTCACACTTGGACAACAAATAGAAATAGCAACATACATGTTACATTCTTTCATTTATAATCTTCAAAAAGAACTAAGTTTGCACATTAATTTCTAATTTTATTTAACTCAGCCAAACAACAATCCACACGCAGACTTCTGGGTTTTCCAAGGCTCCACTTGCTTCCTTTGGCAAGTTCACAAATACATTTTATGCTAGTTTTCTCTATTTCTGTACCATACGAACTCAAGAAGGTAGCCAGCACAGGGTTTTGGCAAGTTCTGGCAGCAATAATGATCTTAAAGTAAATAAAGATCCTTAATATGAGGACCTACAAAAACTAGCCTCCTTCCTTTATGCCCAAATTTCCTTGTTTTTACTGATCTGAGATGAGGAACTCAAGAAATGCTATAATCAGTAGTCTGCAAAAATGGAGGGAAATCTTTGATTTCACTTTTCCTATTCTCTAGGTTCTTGGTCTTTTATTGCAGTTAATCTGTTGCTGGGATTTTTATTCTGCTCCATTTGTAATAAAGACAAAAGCCTTGGGTAGAAGTGCCTACACTAATGTTCTTCCTCATCTGTTCACAAAACATGTTCACAGAACAAAGAAATCAAAGAAACCATCCAGCTACTACCTAGTGCAAAGATGAAAAATTATTTTTAAACAGCTGTACTATTGCAAAGGTTAATGGTAAATCATTTTTCATCTTTCCACTTGTTCACTGGGTTATGCTTCAGTTTACCTACAGTTACTCTGTCTCAAATAATTACTATTCCATAAAATACTTAAACAAATTAGGTAAACCTGCTACATAAAGGTATCAGGTTAATACTTTTGTAAACTGAAAAATATAATTTGTAATACAACAACCTCCCCATGCCCCCTACAAGATACACTAAACTTTATCTTAAAAATAGAGAGCAAGTTTTCTTAAAGCAAGAATACAATATTCTTTATGCCATACATGGAGGTTTTTTTTAAAAAAAGACTAATGTTTAATGTTCTATAACCATACCACAAACTAGAAAAATAGAACAATTTTAGGCAGTTTTCTTAAAGCAAGAATACAATATTCTTTATGCCATACATGGAGGTTTTTTTTAAAAAAGACTAATGTTTAATGTTCTATAACCATACCACAAACTAGAAAAATAGAAGAATTTTAGGTGTTTTTTTTAAAAAAAGACTAATGTTTAATGTTCTATAACCATACCACAAACTAGAAAAATAGAACAATTTTAGGCTTCTTGTAACAAAAGCATCAGAAAACCATCCCTGTTACTCTGTCAATCCAAGTCACATGTCTTATTTTTACAAGGCAACATTACATTATAAATGAGAAGAGATGTTCACACAAGTCCCAACAAGAAAGTAAAATAAGAAAATGCTTAAGAAAATTCACTCACAGATATCATCTGAGGCATCTTCTGAGCTTTTCCCTCCACAGCACATAATGAAAGGCACTCTTCGTTCAACTACTGCCCGACATTGCACGCACTTTTTCATCAAGCTAGCACAGTCTGGCAAACAGTAACAGAATTCTTACAAGAGAGAACATGCCTAAGAGTGCAGCCTTTCTCTGCTAATTCTTATGACTTAAACTTCATACTTAGATAAACATTAAATGAGTTATATCAATATACAATTCTATCTCCTTAAAATGTTATCAACCTAAGAATGAGTATTCTGTATTGGTAGCCTCTAGAACAGAGAGCCCATCATTATGAAAACAATGACATTTTTTAATAAGTTGAATAAATTGTGAAATTAAAAAAAAATAGGTAACAGTAAATATTTCAAGATCTTAAGGCTTAAGAATAAAGATGAGAGATACTCTTGACAAATTTTAACTAATACTAGAATCATAAGGTTGGTTACATGACAATTTACTAAAAATATTTTCCATTGTAAATAGCTTGTCTCTAAAATTCCTAAAATATGTTGAATAATTTTCTTCCTTCTTCTTCTGTCAAATTTATGCAATGTAACAAGGAAACTGCCTACTGACTACTTTTTAAAAGTAGCAGTTCAGGAAAATAAACATTTTTCATAATAGATTATTTTTCTAATAGGTAATTTGAAAAAATTATTAGCTACATTTCAGTAAGATGGTTTCCCATTCCAAGAAAAAGTATCCAGGCACAACTGTATGTTGTGAATTATTAATACTACCTTACATCTAAACCTGTTAATCATAAAACAATACACAGCAATTGAACATGCTCTTTCTCACCGGCACGTATTATGAAAGTACACCCTACACCTTAGCCTATGTACCAAGTGTCCTTTACATTGTTCTTCACTTCAAAAACAGGAAAAATAATGAAAACCATGACAGGATAAACAGAAATAACTTATGACAAAACACTAAACCACTGCTATGGACAGGGTAGGCTGTCCTAATAGCTACCTACACTGTTGGAAAAATCATCATCAAGGTCGACTTTATGCCGAAGCCTAAATATAAATGGGTCTGATGCTTAGCTACGTAAGATGCACTAGGCAGGAGCTAATGCTAGTAGAAATCCAGTTTGGGATTTGTCCTTAAGGGCAGATTTTTTTTTTTTTAATTTAAAAGATTAATTTAATTTTCTCAATACATAACATATGACCATAATTATCTGAAATTCTTATAATTTTTTTGTGAGCTAATGCTAGTAGAAATCCAGTTTGGGATTTGTCCTTAAGGGCAGATTTTTTTTTTTTTTTAATTTAAAAGATTAATTTAATTTTCTCAATACATAACATATAACCATAATTATCTGAAATTCTTATAATTTTTTTGTTTTTTTTTTACTTTGTGTGTGTGTGGTGGGCTGGTATGGGGATCTGAACCCATGAACTTGGGGTTATATGGCTGCACTCTAGACAACTGAGCTGACCAGCCAGCCCCCAAATTCTTATAACTGTTAAGTTAGGTTGTTATACTGTTTCTTCAAAATCTTTCCTCAGCTCCTCCAAAAGGGACATAATCCTCCCTTCTTTGACCTGCCAGGGCACTCTATACCCTTCAGGGCTCCAACACTCTGCATAACATTACTGTGATGTGGGTACTGGACACTCAGGAAAGGGATATTTTCCCCACCTCACTTTCATCTTCTCTAGCAAATAAATGTTTAAGAACATGTCTGTAGGGCTGGCCCGGTGGCGCACTCAGTAGAGTGCGGCGCTTCGGAGTGCGGCGGTGCTCCTGCCAGGTTCGGATCCCATATACAGACCGGTATGCTCACTGGTTGAGCGCGGTGCGGGCGTGACACCGAGGGTTGCGATCCCGTTGCCGGTCGCGGTACGGACGCAACACTGAGCGTTTTGATCCCGTTACCGATCACGAAAAAAGACAAAAAGGAAAAAAAAAAAAAAGAACATGTCTATAAAATGAAAACCATCTACTTCTTAGGATTGTACTGAAGATAAATGAGGAAACACTCAAAAAGAGATTAAAATGCCTGGTATGGAGATAAGAGATCAACAAAAGTTAGCCATTGCTCTTGTCACATTTTAAAGCAAAGACCATGTACAAACTTCGAGAGCTCCTAGGGAAAATATTACATTAAAGCTCTAGAATCTTTTAGAACGTGGTGCTAATGACACCAAGATCCAGGGTTTGATCACTGTGCCAGCCAATCACCAAAAAAGGGGGGGGGGCCTCTAGAATCTGTGTTATCAACTAACAGTTACAATCATCTTTCAAGTCTCATGTAGGTATCAGTTTAGTCAATGATAGCAGTCAGCAAACTATGGCCAAATCTGACCTGTCAGCTGTTTTTGTAAATAAAATTTTACAAAATTTTATGCCCATTCATTTCATATTTCCGTGGCTGTTTTTGCACTACAATGGCAAAGTTGAGTAGCTGGAGAGAGTTGAGTGGTTACTACAGAAACTATGTGGCCTACAAAGCCAAAAAAATTTACTATTTGACCCTTTACAAAAAAAGTCTGCCAACCTCTGGTCTATGAAAAAACTTAAGTAACAGCCCTTTTTACTTAAAACAGATTCTCTTCCTATATGCCCTTTTGACAGTTGATAATAGCCATTCAACCAGTCCTTAGTAAAAAGAAACAGTTACTTGAGGCAGAATGTTACAGTAGAAAACCTTGACCCTTCCTTTAGTTGACTAGCTGTCTATCAGAATGAAAACACCAAGGCTTAAAGCAAATCTATGCCAATGAGATTAAACTATCATATAATCTGTATATTATTCTAGTCAGATAGTATATTAAAAATCAACACCTGCTGACTGAACTATTTTATAACAGGAAACACCATGCTCTACATTGGACCCAATTAAATAAGATAAAAGTTGTTAAACTTGTTTAAAATCCTTCATTTACAAAATGAAAAAAAGCAAAGGGAAGAGCAGAATATTAAACAGTGTGAACTTGAAAAGAATAAGGGGTATAAAAAGCAAAGGCCTTCAAGAGAATATGTTTACGAGAATTTTAAAACATCTCTTCAACTTTAATATTGTCCTCACAAAGAAAAGTTTTCTATAAACTCTCTTGACATAAGGTTAATGGAAGGCCAGAAATTATAGCCCCAAAAGGTTGCTGTGGGTTCTTCATTAGTGGGGAAAATATGCAGGAGAGGCAATACTAAGGTGAAGACAAATGAAGATGTGCTAATTTTAAATACAAAATAAGACTAGACTAAATGTTTCAATATCCATTTTTGTAAACAAATTTCTATCATGTGTGAAAAGAGATCATTTATAGTAATATAACTGAAATCAAAAGCCAAGCTGATAGAATATGGCATATTCAGTCTTCTTGAATGCTCAGAAGCATGAAGGAAAACAGCATTCTAGAACAGAGAAAGAAATGGAAGGTACTAGAGGCCCCCCAACTTTTTTGTTTGTTATCCAAAAAACGAAACCTTGAAGATATAATTTTTGTTTCATTTTCTATTTTTATAATAATACTGAGGAAGTTTTGTATAGGCTACTTACTCTCACAAGCACACATGTGTCCACAAGGCTGAAAAAGAACAGCTGCTTTCTTGTCAGAGCATACCACACATTCTTCAATCTACAGAAAAGAGGGTATACAGCACAACGTGAAGATTTACAGGTAAATCTAGTACTCTAAGAGTTCCACATATATCCACGTGTATTTCCTCTATAAGGGAATACTCTAGGCACAGAGAAACTTAGCACATCTGCCCTCTGCCTACTACTCTTCTGGTTGCTCATTTTCACATCTTTAGATGCCCTAGCTTAAACAGGCACTGTTTCCAAATTAGTCTCCCTACCTGTCCCAAAGGATCGTATAGAACAACTCTATTTCCTCTGAGGTCAGGGAGACCAGGCTAGACTTCAATTTTGTTTTTTTCAAAAACTGCTTTTGAGAGGAAATGAAAAAGACAATGAATAAAGAAATAAAATAAATAAATGACAGATATCTAATATTAATAAAAATCTTGCCACTTTGGCCAAATTGCTAAAGTCTAAGAGGGACTACTCTGTTTGCTTACATTTAAGGAATTCTACCTAACAGCACCCTTTTCCAGTACTTGGTCAATTCCCGTGTCAGCTGGAGCTCAAAGCCTTTGGCTATTCTTTCTCTCTAAAGTCAGTCTTCCACAACCATTCATGACTCCCTCAATTTTACCTCCTCTTCATCTCCACTGAATCTGAGTTTTCAGTGTGTAATTATTAACAACCTTGGCTCTGGCTTCCTTTATCACCACCCCACTACCCTAGGCTTCACATTACCTTTCACTTATTCTCATCTCTTGTGTCATTTAATATTACTGTACAAAAATGGTGACCGCCACTTACCCATAACATCACCTAAACAACCAAATACTGCATGCTCTATCCCTCTCTCTATGGACTTTCCCAATTTACACCTCAGAATGTACACAGAATTTATAAAGTTGTAGTAACAGTAGGAAGCAATAATACATGGTTGCTCAGGACCTTGATATTCCTGGATTCAAATTCTACCTCCAATACTAACAAATTACCTAACATTGTTGAGATGCAGCTTTTTTTTTTTAATCTGAACAATAAAGAGGAATCCTTCACGGGGTGATAAAGAGTAAATCAGATATTATGTGTAAAGTGTCTAGTTCAATGTGTAATATAAAATCAGTGCCCAATACATGACAATTCTGATGTGCTGGTTTTTAAAATGATTTCCAATGTATTTGTCTGTGTATCTGAATTATTGTTAAAGAGTTTAAAATAATACAGCAAATTGATCTAACAACCATTTAACTTACCCGTTTCTCTATTATTAAAAAAAAAAATCTTTGTAACCACAACTTTTTCCCCCTTCTGGATTATTGCCTCAGGTTATATTCTCCCAGGAGTGGAAATTACTAAATCAAAGCATGCTGTGGTAATGGTTTGTATATAAAGTCAGGATGGGCTCCCACCCTCCAGCAGTGTTTACAGAGAGCCATTTCCCACTTTCCTTGCTAGCATTTCTTAAAAACTTTTCTTCATTGAAGATGTTCATTATCCTTTAACCACTTGGGGTCACTATTTCTTTACAGTCAAAGGCTCTGCAACCAATCTGGCAAATCCATTGGGGGGTATGTTAGTTTTTGTACCTTTCTACAAGTTTGAAAATTTCATAATAAAGAAAAAAAACTGCAAGCCTATTAATTCTTGGAATGACTTAAGGAGGTCTGAAAAGGAATGACAGCATATTTTTTCCTCTCTACCTCCTTGTTCCATCAACCCTCACCTTGTAAATACTGTTCTTAATTTTGTCTATGCATCATAACACAGTGGAAAGAATAGGGGCTTTAGAACCAAGACATCTGCGTTCAAGAACAAGCTGTTAGTGAATTTCCTGAGCTTCAGTTTTTCCAATTTTAAATACCATAGTTGGACTAAATGACCATTTAGCTCTATTTCATATCTGAAACTCTGCTTTTGACAACCTGGGGCTCTAAACTCCCTATCCACTTTACATCTCTCTCTCTTTTTTTTTTTTAGTGGCTGGCAGGTACAGGGATCTGAACCTGTGTACATCAATCCTAAAGCACCTACAACACCCTTATATGGCAGAGTAGCTTTTAATCCTAAATCACAGTTTGCCAATAAATTACAAATTTTTAGCAGGTAATTATCATATGCATCTTTGTCTTGACTACAAAACAGGTGCTCAATAAAGGTTTGTTGAAATAGGGCTTAATCAAACAAAAAGTTTCAAGTACAACAGCAGAATACACAGACCAATCTAAAAACAAGAGAATGGCTTAAATTTTTGTTTTTTTTTGTATTCTTTCCCACACTGTTACTTTGTAAGCAGGTACCTAAAGCAAATTATAAATACCAAGCAGAATGATCCGCATTAATTTTTTAAGCAAGGTTAACACTGACTTAATACATATAAGATGCCAACATGGTGCCTGGCATACAATAAGTGCTGTTAGTTCACTCTTCTCGCCTTAATAAACGGATTAAGCTGCAACGTACATACTAGGCCTCCAGTATCTCTTATCAAAAATAACTAATTTGTGCTTTTTCCCATACCAAAACCTCTACCAAAAGATCATAAAAACTATCTAGGCTTAGAAGGTTGAAAATGTAAGAAACATTGGCAAGGTAACATTCTTTTTTTTTTTTTTAAAGATGACTGGTAAGGGGATCTTAACTCTTGACTTGGTGCTGTCAGCACCACGCTCACCCAGTGAGCCAACCGGCCATCCCTATATGGAATCCAAACCCATGGTCTTGGTGTTATCAGTACCACACTCTCCCGAGTGAGCCACGGGCCGGCCCCAAGGTAACACCCTTTAAGTCACCACCAGCTAATTCATTATGACAATTAGTACCAGCTCCTTTGTAATTAATGATGGTTAATAAGTAGCTCAGAAAATAATAAGAGAAATGAAGAGAATAAAAAGAGGGGAATGGTAAAAAAGAGTATAAACTTCATAAATGAAACCAAACAAAAACCAACATTTTTGTTTGTTTGTTTATACTACTCACCCTGAAAGAAACATTTGTAAGAGACTTAAATCTCCCTTTATACTCTGTCTTTCTCTCGCTCTCAAGTTTGGAAAAACTCAAAAGGAAAATCAAATATTTCAGTAAACCACAATGAGTAAAATGGTACAGTTATAAATAAAAGTTACATGGAAAAAGAATGAAACCAGAATCCCAGAAAAAAACAATACTTCTCAAACAGAAAAAGAAGTCAGAACAGGTAAAAAGTTCGGAGTGGATAAAGAATTTGGCCATCACTAAGTACAGGAGCACAGGACTTTATTTGCCTCCTGAACATAATACAAATTGCATGGCATCATCTGTGAAGTTTTCTTACCGAAAATGTTAAGCTGACTCTAACCAGCCATTAGATCTAACACAGAAGACAGAGAGAAACACAGAGAAAACAGGCTGGAGAAACAAGTTAACCAATACCAGGATAAAAGAATTAAACAGATCCAGAATGTGTGACATTCTACCAAAAAAATAAACTAGTCTTTTACAAAAAGATAAATACAAAATAGTCCATGAACTCAAAAAAGAGGTGCAATACACAAGTAAATACAATACGAAGTACAATTAAATATATCTTTAGATTATATGAGGCTTTAAAAGCAAAATAACAGAAAACTTTTAACTATTAAACTTTAGGAATACTTTATAAAGAAGGAAACGCATAGGGCTAAAAGAATTTCTGAGAGTAAAAACAGTATATAGGTCAAATTCAGATAACAATAAATTTGGCAAAATAAGTGCATTAATAAGACAAGTCTGTATACCGGCAATAAATTCAGAAATTCTGAATTAATCTCTTGATAAATGTATAAACTGTATATTCCTATATTTAAATCATTGCTTGGAAGAAAAAAAATTAAACACATGACATCATATAATCTTATTTATCATTAATTATAGTCTAAAAGAACTTCCTAAAATGATAAAATACTATATTAAAAATGTATTACCTTTGTCCTGGATTGAACTTGTTCTTTACATATGAGGCATTTCTTGACTCGTGGAGAACATAAAGAACAGGTAGCAATATGTCCACATGGGCCAAAAAGAGTATCTCTCTTCATATCTGAGCACACCATACACTCTTCTAGGGTTTCAGAATCATTACTAATCATAGAAGGGCTCCGAGAACCCACTTGACCACTAAAAAAATATTCCAAATCAAGCCTATCAAAATATTTCTACTACAAATTCATTAATTAAAATGTTTTTAAAAACATCTAGAGCATCATTAGTATACATAAAAACTATAGTCATGTTAAAAATTTAAGCTTTAACATCGGTATGTTAAACAATGTATACTATATTTTTCTATTTATATATATCTTTGCATCTTTATGTACTTCTAGTGCTGTTCAAACTTCAAATTGAACAAATCCAATGGAAAAGGGTGAATCTTCTAACAAAGAAATCAAAACACTAGTAAAAGAAAATTTAACACAAACAAAATTTAATTCAGAACCTGTTCTTCCTATGTAATTGTAGGACAAGCAGAGGAAGGCATAGGAATAAAACAAAAATCCTAACTAGCGACCATGTTAGTTATCCTAACTAAGAACAGAATGAAGCATCATCACAGTATATAAGAGTTAGGGCACTTTGGAAAATATGACTTCAGCCCCTGTTCTGACATTTCTTTAAGTGTATCATTAAGAAGCATAAATTCTACTTCAGAGAGAATGCATCTATAAATATACAGATACAAGGCACAGAAATACATGACCAACTACAGTTACCACAATCTTCAGAAACTCATGAACACATGCACGTGCATGCATGCACACACACACAGAGGTTCCATCTTAGACCCCACTGTTAAAAGTTATTACTGCAATAATTATTGTGCCTTTTATCTACATATTTATAGTTGCATTCTGTCTTTCTGTAATAGGATTTTATGCTCCTTAAGAATACACTTAAAGAAATGTGTATACCTCATTATATTAATTTCACTTATAACACAGTTCTATGTATGGATTCCAAAGAGATACCATTTTATCACTACACATAAATTATGAGAGGTAAGAGAACACAAAGGTCAAGGGACAGCTACCAAAATATTCAGTGACAAGAACCAGGTATAAAGGGCAATAACATTTCCACAGCACTGTTTGTATGAAAAAGTAATAAGTTGTGTACCTTTTTGTATGTCTACAATATCTCTTAATAACAAAATTAGTTATATCATAAATAATAAATAAAATCAATGACATTTTACTTCATTAAAAAAGACAAACGTGAACAAGTAATAAGTTGTGTACCTTTTTGTATGTCTACAATATCTCTTAATAACAAAATTAGTTATGTCATAAATAATAAATAAAATCAATGACATTTTACTTCATTAAAAAAGACAAACGTGAACTGATTGATCATCTTTAGAGAAAACACCACCAGGAATTGATTCATTCATTTGTTCATTCTGTCAATCATTCACTGAGAGTTATTGAATGCTTGTCAGGTACTGTGCAAGGTGCTAGATTTATTACAAAGTTTGTGTGAGATATACCCTGTTCATGAAGTGTAAACTGCCTCTCAAGAATATTCTATTAAATTTTAAATACATATAACATTAATCACAGCAATTTTACCAGTCTGACTTTTTCTTATAGATAAATTCCTCTGACACATAGAAGTACTAGGAGATCAGACTAGTTTAGAAAAAGTTCTTAGAACTTACTATACGCAAAAGCATTGCACTTAATAATGTGGGGAGCATGAAATAAGAGACATGCTGCCTGCAGGAAAACTTTTCAAGGAAAAAAGGGTCAACACAAAGATTAGGAACTGCAAAGACAAAGATATTTTCAAGTAGTCAAGTCCACCAGTATGAAACCACATGATACATTATGAATAGAACATTAAGTTTTATGATAATAATAAATAGTACAAACCTGACTTTTTCCTTATGACACTTAGCAAGTGCTTTGCAGAGACTTGGATCAGGACACAGATCAAGTGGTGACTGACCCTTCTTATTTCGAATGCTAAGGTCAGCCCCATTGGCTGCCAAGAAACAGGCAATAGATGCTGCACTCTTCTTCTCTGCCCCCTGGGTACCAAGTCCCATTATCAACTGAAATCAAGTGAAGAGAGTCATGATTTTCCCTTTAGGAATCTGCTATCAATCATTACCATGAAACAGACTTAGAATAATTAAACAACTTTGAAAAAAAGAAGAAAATGGGAGGACTTATACTACTTGCCTTAACAGTTATTATAAAGCTACAGTAATCAAGACAGTGGGGCTGGCATAACATACCTCTAAAAACATAGACCAACAGAACAAAATACAGGATCCAGAAAGAGATCTTCACATATAAGGTTAATTGATTTCACATAAAGATACACAGGACCATTTCCAGCACCATTTGTTGAGAAGACTGTCTTTTTAACAAATGATGCCGGAACAGCTGGATATCTACAAGCAAGAAAATGAACTTTGATCCATATATCATACTATATATATAAATTAACTCAGAATGAATCACAGACCTAAACGTAACTGCTAAAACTTTATAAACTTGTAGTACAAAACGTAAGAGAAAACTTTAGTGACCTTGGGTTTGGCAAAGATTTCTCAGACAGGACACAAAAAAACTGACAAATTAGACTTCATCAAAACTAAGACTTGTGCTCTTCCAAAAACACTGTTAAAAGAATGAAATGACAAGGCACAGACTGGGAGAATATATGTACATATCACATATCTGATAAAGAATTTATATTCAGATTACATGAAGAACTCTCAAAACCTAATAATAAACCTAATAATAAGCTTAATAATAAAAAAACACAAAGACCTCAACAAAATAATGAACAAAAGATTTGAGCAGACACTTCATCAAATACATGTGGTAACAAACAAGCATATGAAAAGATACTTAATATCACTGGTCATTAGGGAAATGCAAGCTAAACAACAAGATACCTATTTGAATGGTTAAAGTTAAAAAGAAGAACCAAACAATTTTTGATAAGAATATAGTTAGTACTGACTAGTATTTAGTTCATAAACTAAATTTCTAAGTTGGTAGCTCTGATAAAATACTTTATCTGATACAGATTATATTAGCGGTAAATATAAGATCGTACATTAAAAGATACTTCTATGGGTACTGAATGAAAGATTATCTTTACTCACTGTGTTTTTGGATGGCTCCCAGGCAGCATCCACCTTCCCCACATCTTGCATATCTTGTAGCTGCCTTAGCTGAGACAAAGTGTGATGCCTCAGAGCTTCATGCAAAGGAGTATCTCCATCTTTATCCTGAATATCCAGTTTGGCACCTGCTCGGACCAAAAGCTAAAAGAGAAAGACATCTCATTTTGGTAAAGTATCCATACCCATAAGAAGCTACAACATATCTAAAGTAACAGAGAGCCTGGACCTACTGAAGGGGTTACCACTAAAGCTACAAGATTTTTGGGGGGGGGGGTCCGAGGGGGTGTATTTGGCTGATACAGGGATCAAACCTTGAACCTTGGTGTTATCAGCATCATGTTTTAACCAACTGAACTAACTGGCCAGCCCCCTTGGGCTAATGATTTTATGCCTTTGCTTTCTACTATTCTATACCTCTTGTGGCTCCTTACAAAGAGTGATGTATTCTGGTTATTCAAGTATATTAAATTAGAAAAAAAAAATAGAAATGAGAATCAACATCTACTCTAAGATGACAACAACTGGGGGAAATTTGGGACTTTTTCCTCCTTTTAATTTTAGACATGTGAGTAGAGATATTTTGAGCATTTCTACCAGGACCAAATCATAACGATCAAAATTCTTCTACTATTTAAAGGAATAAGCAAAAGTTATTATTGATTCCATTTTCTTTCAATTTTCTCCAAATGTATGATCATGAGGAAAGTCGAAATATCATGTATGATAAATGAAGACTTTTTAAGCAAGAGGAATTTCAAGTAACAATAAATATGAATAGTGTTTGCTAAACTAAAACCTCTTAGATAAAATGCATAATTGACATATATCAATAGATGATTTAACCATTAAGTATATATTTTTTTTCAGATGATGAGTGGTAAGGGGATCATAACCCTTGACTTGGTGTTGTCAGCACCATGCTCTCACAAGTGAGCCAACTGGCCATCCCTATACAGGGATACGAACCCCTGGCCTTGGTGTTATCAGCACCACATTCTCCCAAGTGAGCCACGGGCCGGCCCTCATTAAGTATAAGTTTATTTGAGACTTTGCTTATGGTGCTTTAACAATTTTCCTAATTCTTTCTACACATACTATCAAACAGCTTTAGATAAATACTACCTACAGAAACCAGTCTCAAGCATATCGTCTTACCCGTCTTGGCAAATTATATTTTGTTTTCTTTTCTTTGTTCCAAAAAAGATTACACACAATGTCACTCTAGGACAATATTTCTCAAATTTGAGCATGCATGAGAATTACCTGGAGGGTTTGTTAAACCAAAAATTGCCAGTTCTCACCCCTAAAGGTTCTGATTCACTTGGTCTGAGGTAGTGCCCAAGAATTAACTTTTCTGCCAACTTCCTGGGTGATGCTAATACTGCTGGTTCAACCTCCAAACTTTAAGAATCTCTACAAAAATATTCAAACCAATACTCATTCAAATATTTTGTTTGAAATCACCAGATTAATAAAATACATTTCAGCTCTTTGGAATTTGCAACAGCAAATGTCCAGCCAAAAGTTTTAATTTGTAGTTTACTTTCAATTATACAAATTAAGAGGGAATGCACTTTTTAAAACTGATTTATATATTACTTTGAAATTTTTCATTTAATATTCCAAGAATTCATAAATCTGGCAACAAAATTATAAAGACTCTGAATATCAGAATTTTAAGATTTTCACTATTAGAAATTAAAATTCTAGGGCCGGCCCCGTGGCTCACTCGGGAGAGTGCAGTGCTGGTAGTGCTGAGGCCACGGGTTCAGATCCTATATAGGGATGGCCGATGCGCTCACTGGCTGAGTGTGGTGCGGACCATACCGTGCCAAGGGTTGCGATCCCCTTACTGGTCAAAAAAAAAAAAAAAAAGAAATTAAAATTCTACCCAACTAATGCAAAATATTAGCCTAAAATCATAAGTTTTACATCTAACTATGTCTTTCTGAGAAATCTAACACTGTATCATTTCAGTTTCAAGAGGTTCTAAAAATCTGTCCCGTTAAATATGTTTGCAAGCTAAAGTTTATGTTAATAAATACTTTACCCTAACAATTTGGGTGTGCTGTCGTTCAACAGCAAGGTGTAGGGCAGTCTGTTGGTTCACATTCTGGATATCCAGGTTTGCATTACCCTAAACAAGAAGGACAAATTTTAAATGGTTAAAATTGGACAACAGTGAAAAACACTAGAGCTGTAATTATTCATAAGGAAAAATAACATTGGACACTGTTGACCACTTTCTCCTCCTTCAGTTGCTGTGACATTATAGGACATAATTCTTGTTCAATAGGAAAAATGATGGGGCAGCAAACTTTCTGAAATAAAACAGCAAGTTTTAAAAATTATTTTTATTATGGTGATTCCAACAATTAAAGGATAAAATACAGTACAGAGTTCAAACGCAGCTCTTTCAACCTACACTGTAGAGCAACAATGATCATTGACTCTGAACTGTAAATATTTCCTGAAAAGTATATTAGTGTGTCCACATTGAATTTAGATTTATTTTAATAACTAAACAAGTTCACTTCCACTTGCTGCATAATTAAGCTCTTCCTCATTCAGTGAAAAGAAATTTTGCTTGAGGTGAGAAAGCAATGCTTAATTAGCACACAAAACTACTCACTAAAGGGAAAGCAAAAAGTCCAACCTAGGGTCCTAAGGTAGTCAAAGGACTATATGAAGACAGCTGATGCCTAAGGACAGGGGAAAGGAGGAGCAAAACAACTGAACTTGGAGCCAGCAGACCACGATTCCAGCTCTATCACTGATAAGCTTCCTGATAAGCATTATGCCATTTCATGCCCATTTCCTCCCCTCCAAAATGGTGACAGTGCAACCTATTTCATAGGGCTAATGTGAGGATTAAGAAAAATAACATGTAAAACTGCTTAGCACCACATCTGGCATAATGAAAATTTTTTTTTAATTAAGAAAAAGCTAAAGACTCAAAAGATTAACTTTTATCATTTTGTTTAGGTCTCAGAATCATTCATGCCCTCTGATTACAATTCTCATGCCCCTGCTTGGGGTATCAGGTAGAGCTGAAATTCCAGTAATGCTATGCCATGTTCTGGGAAATGAGAGTTCTGGTTTGCTCTTATTATTTATGTTTCTTTGAGTGTGCTCATGAGGTACCTCATTCATTCAGCTTATTTCATTATCATGTCTGTTGTCATAAATGTGAACAGTGGGAGATTTTAAGTTTCCTGAGCTTCTCCATAATTTAGATTTTGCTAAGTAGTACTCATTATATGTGTGTACCACAATTTGTTTATCCAGGCACTAGTTGATGAACACTTGGCTTGCTTCCAGTATGAGGCTAATATAAACAAAGCTGCACAAACATTTAGTACAAGTATCTGCGTGGAAATGTATCTTCAATTCTCTTGGGTACATACCTAGAAGTGGGGCTGCTGGGTCATAGAGTGAACACATGCCTAACTTTGTAAGAAATCATCATTGTTTTTCAAAGTGGCTGCTTTAAAAAACAAAAGCAATTTATGTGAATTCTAATTGTTCCACATCCTAACCAACACTTGGTTCTGCTGCTAGAAGTGGGGCTGCTGGGTCATAGAGTGAACACATGCCTAACTTTGTAAGAAATCATCATCGTTTTTCAAAGTGGCTGCTTTAAAAAACAAAAGCAATTTATGTGAATTCTAATTGTTCCACATCCTAACCAACACTTGGTTCTGCTGGGTTTTTTTTTTTTTTTCGTGTCCGGCAACGGATCGCAACCCTCAGTGTCGCGCCCGTACTGGACCGGGACCGGCAACGGGATCGCA
>NW_007728163.1:171968-206089 GCF_000696425.1 Galeopterus variegatus | reverse complement strand
GAGGGGGGACCCAGTCTATATGTGGGATCCGAACCCTCGGCAGGAGCACCACCACACTCCCAAGCGGCGCACTGTAGCAGTGCGCCACTGGGCCGGCCCTCTGCTGGGTTTTTTTAATTTTAGCCATTTTAGTGGATGATCAGTAGTATCTCGCAGTGGTGGTAATTTGCTTCCCTAATGAATGACCAATAAATAATACATTCATTTGCTTATTTGGTAACTGTTTGTCTCCTCTGGTAAAGTGGATGTTTAAATCTTTTGCCCATTTTTATAAGATTTTTTGTCCTTTTATTATTATGTTGTAAAAGTTCTTTATATATCCCAATACCAGTCCTTTATATGCTCTGTAAATAGTTTTTCCTAGTGTTGCTTTCCTATTCATTTTCTTTTCTTTTTTTTTTTTGTTGGCTGGCTGTTATGGGGATCCTCCTACTTCATTTTCTTTTCTTTTTTTTTTTTTTCCTTTTTGTCTTTTTTCGTGACCGGCAACGGATCGCAACCCTCAGTGTCACGCCCGTAGCCGGACCGGGACCGGCAACGGGATCGCAACCCTCGGTGTTGCAACCACACCTCGCTCAGCCAGTGAGCAGCCGGTCTGTATGTGGGATCTGAACCCTCGGCGGGAGCACAGCTGCACTCCCAAGTGGCGCACTGTAGCAGTGCGCCACCGGGCCGGCCCCCCTACTTCATTTTCTTAACAGTGTCTTATGATGAGAATTTAAATTTTTGATGAAGCTTAATTTTTTTCTTTTATAATTATGGCTTTCTGTCTCCTAAAAACCTTTATGTATTGTCAAGTCAGAAGATACAAGGGTACTTCAAAAAGTTCATGGAAAAATAGAACTGAAAGATAATATGAACCTTCCCATCAACTTTTTGAAGTGCCCTTGTATACTTCTATATTTTCCTCCAAAGCTTTATGGTTTAAACGTTTATATTCTGGCCGATGACCCATTTAATTTTTGTATCAGGTATGAGGTAAAGGTCAGGGTTCTTTGCTTTTTGAAATTTTCTTTTGGTATATGCATATCTACTTGTTCTACCACCATTTCTGAAAAACTATCTTTTTCCCCATTAAATTACTTTGGCATCTCTATCAAAAATTAATTGATCATACACATGTGGGTCTACTTCTGCATTCTTTATTCTTTTGATCTATATGTTGATCTATGTAGAAAGTATTAAGGAACCTACAGGGAAGCTAGTAGAACTAATAAATAAGTTTAAGCAAATTCACAAGATACATGGACAATATTTTAAAAATTGTATTTATATATGCTAGCAACATACAATAGAAATTGAAATGTAAAAATACAATTTACAATAGCATCCAAAAAAAGATACTTAAAAATAAATCTAATATGTGCAAGAGCAATCAAACTCCCAACAGACTTTTTAATAGAAACTAATAAGCTGATTCGAGAATTTACGTAGAAATGCAAAAGATATAGAACACTAAAGTAATTCTGAGAAAGAAGAACAAAGTTGGAGAATTACTCTACCTGATTGTTACTATAAGCAACAATTACCAAGGCTGTGTGGTATTGGTATAAGGCTGGTCATTTAGATTTTGAGTAAACAAGAATTATCATAATTAACAAAGAGAGCAGTAATTTTAATAGTAAAGGTTTAAAATGGTGGAGGCGGGAGTTTAACTTTTGAACTATTTCTTTAAATTTCTGTAGTCTTTGGAGTGCATGCAGACCTTATAATCTGGTACTTAATTACATAAAATGCACTATTTACTAAATTTTTCTGTTTCATCTTCTTAACTAGACTGTAAGTTCCTTGAAGTCAGGAATCACAGATAATTTTTTGGTAACTTCATTGCAGCTGTATGGCATTTAAAAATGTTGCTGAACATACTAAAACATCATAAAACTGCAATAAATATGTTCCTCCCAAAATCCAATCTCATAAAAATGTAGAGTCATCTTATTTCTGAGAAATGACTAAGGTGAACCTGTGCTGTTATCCAGCCATAAATTCCAGGGGTACAGCAGTAGTTATGAACCAAATACCCTGATCCTGGCTTCAGTCTGCAGTCTGATGGCAACTGGCTATACCAGCTTAAATATCAATCAACATGAATGCTTCCTGATGCTGTGGTTGACTGATACTTCCACAACAGTGGCAGCAATTCTGGGAAATCCCTGTTAGCAGATGCCCATTTCATCAGACCAAACCAGGAAGACTGCAGAGGAAATACAGAGAACTGAGGGATCCACCCTCATACACACACACACCCCCCACTGCGTTTAAGAACCAGTGTTAGGTAGAAGAAAGAGTATGCATTATATCTGAATTTTCATCATCATGAAGTTTTACTAGGCATTTGATGAAGTAATAAATAAGTAAATGGCAGTGGTCCAAAATTGTTAAAAAATTATTGAACTGTTTTTCCTACCTTAAATATCAATCAACATCAATGCTTCCTGATGCTGTGGTTGACTGATACTTCCACAACAGTGGCAGCAATTCTGGGAAATCCCTGTTAGCAGATGCCCATTTCATCAGACCAAACCAGGAAGACCGCAGAGGAAATACAGAGAACTGAGGGATCCACCCTCATACACACACACACACCCCACTGCGTTTAAGAACCAGTGTTAGGTAGAAGAAAGAGTATGCATTATATCTGAATTTTCATCATCATGAAGTTTTACTAGGCATTTGATGAAGTAATAAATAAGTAAATGGCAGTGGTCCAAAATTGTTAAAAAATTATTGAACTGTTTTTCCTACCTGATGTACCAACAGTTCAGCCACTTCTACATGATTATTAAGGGCAGCCAGATGCAAGGCAGTATAACCATCATCTTTCTTCTCATCCACAATCCATGGTCTTGGTAATTTAGATAGTAAAACACGCATTGCACTGAAAGTCAAATTCACATTATTTTTATATTTACATAATTGGATATTTAATTTTTAAATTATTTTCTTTAGAAAAATATATTCAAAAGAAAGTCACATTATTTTTATATTTACATAATTGGATATTTAATTTTTAAATTATTTTCTTTTTGAAATCAAATGAAAATATTCCTTTTCAAAGAAAATCATGCCCTTCGTGACGAATAGATTCAAGTTTTCTAACTTTCAAATACTTTGAGAGGTAAACAAACAATCACTATTTGAGAAACAGAATCAGAAAGGAAGTGTTACAAAGAGTAAACACTATAAGAGGAGGAAAAAATCAAATAGGAAAGAAATATATTCTGATGAGGACACAATTTTGACTGTGAAATCTCTTAGGTTCAATAACAATACCTATTAATGAAAGAGTTAATAAAGAACGGCCAGGTAACAACAACAATGAAATGGGAAAAATAGTGACAATTAAGACACTATGTACGTAATACACACATAGCTGGCAGATTATAATGAACTGCAGAGTTAAAATTTGATATATGTCATTAAGTAGTGCTAAATCCAGTTTAGATCAAAATACACAAAATGGCAATTATAATTTAATATTTAAAATTTAAGAATTGGTAACAAAACGTTTCCAAAGCAAAGACAAAGTTATCCTAAAGAGCATTGAAGATTTAAAAGTCCAAGTATAAAAAAACAGAACTCATTATCAATAAATAAATGTTTCTCCCCATATTAGCTAGCCACTAAAAAAGAAAAAAAGAAAAAAAAAAGACATAAACATTTCTTCAAGAAGAAGTTAGCACACCCCCCAAAAAAGAAAAGTGAAATTAGAAGCAACCTTTCTTACAATACACCAGTAACTTTTTTTTTCCACCAGTGACTCTTCATAACAGAAAGATTTCATGTGAAAAACTCATAATGTAATTTGAAAAAAAAAAACTCCCTTAATATATTTATCCACTAATTTTTATTTTTTTTTTAAGACTGAGACCTAAGATAACTGCTCATGTAAAGAGTGCTGGACTTGCATGTACAGAATTGATATATATGTATGTTAGAACACTAAACACTGATATATACAAGGGTACTTCAAAGAGTTTATGGAAAAATTGAATTAAAAGATAATATCAATCCTTCCATGAACTTTTTAAAGAATGCTCATATATTAAAATTCTTTAATTTACACTCAAAAGAAAAACTTTAAAAATTGTGCCAATGGGGTGTATAAAAGGGCAAGAAATAATAAAGATACATATTGGGATAGTTTTTCCTAAAGTGATATATATGAGATAAAAATTTGAAAAAGTGAAATGTTATTTATGTATGGAGAAACAGGGTGAAGATGTAGAATGAGAATGCGTAGAAATAAAACTGTAAGCCTTTAAAATAACAAGATGAAGGCCTGAAATGACTCAATTTCTTTCTTTAATGCCAGTGTCTATGAATCCCACACAGAAAGGTGAAGAAAGATGTCTAAGAATATGCCTTGGGTGATCCAAGAATCTCCAGCATTGTACTCAAATTTGGAAGTTTATAGCTTTCATCAGATTTTTAAACAGATTTATGACCCAGAGTATACTGAGAACCACAGCTTAAAGACCCCCACTTCAGTGGTTGTTACTGAGTTACATTTATTGTCTGGGGATGACAGAGTCCTTTGGAAATCTGTGGAAAGCTATAGATTCTCTTCCAGAAAAATGCATGTCAAAACATTTAGCTAAATTTTGAGTGAGTTTAGGAACCCCCAAATCCCATTCATGGACTAAGACTAGGGTTTCCAGCTTTAGTTTGTTTTCAGTCATTATTAAGGATTCTAATCCTCTTCACTCAGTGGATTAAAATAAAATCCTAGGTATTATGTAGATTTTGACTCAGATCTTTAGTGGAGAAGAGTGTTGGGACCACATTATATTACTGAATGTTTGTATAATCATGATGTTAATACCACACATCATCTACTACCCTACACACCTGACTGCGCAAGAAACTGAATTCACAGGGGTTTTAAGTTCTTTTGGAAGGTATAGAAGATACAAGTAATAAATCATGTGAAGAAAAGTTTTATTAAAAACAAAAAGTAATTATTAAAAATAATGACATAAGCCTGGCTGGGTAGCTCAGTTGCATAGAGTGTAGTGCTGATAACACCAAGGTCCAGGGTTTGATCCCTGTACTGGCCAGCTGCCAAAAATAAATAAATACCTAATAATAATAATAATGCTAACACTTGTTACTGATTTAAACAAAAACTGTGATATAACTGTGCTGAGAAGAATGGTAGTGATAGAAGGTGTTAACAGTTTTAAATCTTCACTTTCCATAACATAAAATCACTGGTTAATGTTTACCACTGATAAATTAAGAAATTTTGAGACAAACTACAAGTTATTGATGGTGGGGACAAAGGGGTAAAGAGGATGAAGAAGACAGTTACCTTTCATGATAAGCTTTATAGCAGTATATGATTTAACTATATATATTAGTTTGATTAAAAACATTTTTTAAAATCAAAATGTTAATATTTGGGCTTATTACATTAAAATATTTTAAATTTGTGCCCTTATTCCTTTTAGCAAAAATATACAACTGTTACAGTAAGTTTTAAATTATAAAGTGTGGTTCATGCTAACTTCACGTTTTTTTTTTTCCCAAAGTCACATTGCTGAATAGATATTCCTGAGGAGCTGGTTTGTAGAATCATGTTTCCCACTGTCCTCCACTCTGGTTTCAGAGTACATTCCCATACTACTTTAGTCTATAGCCTATCTGCTCTCACCTTACTTTGTGTCTTTTTGCTTTTTCCTCTCAGAAGAATACATAAAACTGAACTGTCAGAACAAGGGAAAGAGTAATTCCAGACTATAGATGGAGTTGAAAAATCATCCCAGTCTCTTCGATATTACATTCTATAAAGTAAACTAAATCCTAACATTAAAACGAAAAGTTCAGATGTTCAGGGAGCAAATTTTCCTTTCAGAACAAACCTATTCTGTTAATTAATCCCACTTACATAAATGTTGTAAATTATACTATAAAATACAATAATTAAAATATCATCTGGCTGGCCAGTTAGCTCACTTGGTTACAGCATGGTGCTGATAACACCAAGCAAGGTCCAGGGTTTGATTCTTGTACCAGCCAGCCACAAAAAAAGGGGGGGGGGGAGATAAAATACCATCTTTGTTCCTCTCACAATACCGAGAAGATAAAAAATATACCATAAAAATAAAAATTGAAATGTGGCATTAATTCAAATGCCTCATTTTAAACTGATTAAATAAATTATTACAACACTAGCAAGGTATTTTTAAAAGAAATGGTAATTTCTGATTTCCCATAGTATCAGTATTATATTGGCAAATGAACATCATTTATCAGAACATCATTACATGGAAAATGATCACAGATTAATGACACTGTTCATTAAGATCATCCAACTGTCTTGTTTGCCTCTCAACTTCCATTTTTAAGTTAGCTTTTCATAGATTTGTTTTTGCCCTCAGCAGGAGAAGAAATCTATCAATCAGCCATCATGAGTACTGTAATCCATTTAGCAGTAATATGTCTTTCTGTAAATAGTAATCTGCCATGCTGATTTATACATCAATCTCTTACAAATTCATCCCAATCCCAATTACTTTACACCTCTAAAGGTGAGGCCCAAACCCCGGCCCTGTGAAGCCCTATCACTTTCACCCATAATATCTCTAGCTTGTACCTCTAATTCCGGTAGCCATAATTCATATCTGATACCAAAATTTCTACATAAATATTTTATAAATACCACAAGGTAATAAATACACAAGGTTGCTGTAAGAATTAAATGAGATAATGAAGGTAAAAACAGCTTTAGTACAGAGTCTGCAACTCTTTAATATGAAGGGGTCTTCAAAAAGTTCATGGAAAGTGCATATTGTGAAAAAACAGCATGGATTCCAAAAACGTTGTGCACCAATAAGCTCCTACTAACTTGTTACAACATGTCTGAACAGAATCTAGTTTGAGGCACTAAGAAGGATAAGACATCAGTTTGAAAAGAACAGTGACAGAACATCCACATCAACTTGTGAGGAAAAGATTAATCTTGTTCACACCCTAATTGAAAAGGGCCAGTGATTAACAGCAGGAAAAAAGAGCCAATACCACAGACATCTCAATTGGTTCAGCTTACACATTCTGACTGAAAAATTACAGTTGAGCAAACTTTCCACTTGATGGGTGCCAAAATTATTGCACCCAGATCAGCTGCAAACAACAGCAGAGCTTTCACTGGAAATTTTAAACAAGTGGGACCAAGACCCTGAAACATTTCTTTGAAAAACTGTAATAGGAGATGAAACATGGCTTTACCAGTACGATCCTGAAGCACAGTCAACGCCATGACTACCAAGTGGTAGAAGTGGTCCAGTCAAAGCAAAATAGACCAGTCAAGGTCACTGGCAACAGTTTTGAGGGATACTCAAGGTATTTTGCTTGTTAACTTTCTGGAGGATCAAAGAATGATAACATCTGCTTATTATGAGAGTGTCTGGAGAAAGCCAAAGCTTTAGCGGAAAAACACCTGGGAAAGTTTCACCAGAGAGTCCTTTCCACCATGACAATGCTCCCATTCATTCCTCTCATCAAGCAAGGACTATTTTGTGAGAGTTTCAAGGGGAAATCATTAGGCATCCACCTTATGGTCCTGATTTGACTCCTTCTGACTTCTTTTTGTTCCCTAATCTCAAAAAATCTTTAAAGGGCACGCATTTTTCTTCCATTAATCATGTAAAAAGATTGCGCTGACGATTAAATTCCCAGGACCCTTGGTTATTTAGGGATGGACTAAAAGGCTGGTATCATCTCCTACAATCACGTCTTGAACTTAATAGAGCTTATCTTGAGAAATAAAGTTTATATTTTTTAATCTATATCTTTTAATTCCATTTTTCCCATGAACTTTTTGAAGTCTCCCCATAGTATTATAACAACTCAAAGATTACAGACCTATAAATCTACACTGTACAAATCCCTCTTTTCCTCTCTCCCGCCCGTGTGCCTCCTACAGTCTTAATCTTGGTTACCACTATAACCATTTAATCAACCGTCCTACTCAGAAACAGGGGAATCATTCTGGACTCTTTGCCTCTTCTTACTCACACATTCAGCTTGTCCTTTTAATTTTCCCTTTTAAAACTATTCTTCCCTATTGTCCCTAACATTCTTTAGATAGGCTGGTCATGACTTTTCCTCCAGACATTTACAACAGCCCCCCTTCCAAATCTTCTCTCTCTCTCTCTCTGGTGGCTGGCTGGTACCATGATCTTGATGTTACAAAGCTGTGCTCTAAACAACTGAGCCAACTGGCCAACCCTCCAAATCTACACCTGCACACAAATTTGACCATTTCTCAATTTTCACAAGTCCAGTTACCAATATTCACCTAAAAAAAATGCTTCCTATTAAGTAAATCTTTTTAAAATAAGACTGGTCTTGATAAAATTATTCTAAAATATATTTTCCTACCTTAATATACTTTTTAAATAACATGACAGTAAACTTAATATTTTGTTGAAATTAATTACAGCAAAATCAACTCTTGATTTACTAAGTTGTGGAGAAACACTGCAGATAGCCCCAAATCAAAATTAATGCAATGGTCAACTGTCAAATAACCAGGAGTGGGTGAATTAATTTTTGTTGCTTTTAAATAAACTTTTTATTTTGAACAATTTTAGATTTACAGAACATTGCAAAGATAGTACAGAGAGTTCTCATATATTCCACATCCCTATTATCAACATTTTACCTTAGTATGGTACACTTGTTACAATTAATGAACCAACATTGATACATTGTTATTAACTAAAGTCCACACTTCACTGAGATTTCTTTAGTTTCATCTCTGTTCCATGTAATACACTCTATGCCACATTACAGTTAGTTGTCATGGCTTCTTACATGCCCTTTGGCAGTGACAGTTTCTCAGATTTTCCCTGTTTTTGATGACTGACAGTTTTGAAGAATACTGATTGCATATTTTGTAGAATTTTCCTCAGTTGGAATTCATCTGATGTTTTATTCATGATTACATTGGGATTATAGGTTCTTGGGAGGAAGATCACAGAGGTAAAGTGCCATTTCATCACATCATACATAAGGTACATACAATCAACATGACATCACTCTTGATGTTAACCTTGATGAAGTAGTGTTTCTCAGGTTTCTCTGCTGTAAAGTTACTTTTTCTTCTATTTCCATACTATGCTCATTGGAAGGAAGCCCCTATGCACAACCCACACTTAAGGAGTGGGGCAGATATGCTCCACCTCCTTGAGGGTGAAGTATCTACATAAATTATTTGGAATTCTCCTACACTGGATATTTGGGGTGGATTAATTTTAGAGACCTTTAACCCTCCCGTCTTATTTAGAAATTGCCAACACCCTCAAAAAAAATAACAAAAACAAATAATACAGGGCATCAAGGAAAGAGCCCATTTGGGGGCCCAGCCTGCAAGGTGAGCTAAGGGAAATTTCAGCCGAATAGTTCCTGGTTCCCCACCCTCATGTCAACAGCAGTAACACAGGACAGCCTGTCTCCTTTCCTTCAATGGGATAGGCAATCTTAGGGACACACAATATAATCATGAAGGCCAATTGCAGGGTGTTCTTTGCAGCACTTTAGTTAATTAAGAGGAGACTGTCCTTATGCTGCAAGCACTGAGCTCCACAGAGTTATTGAGATGAGGTTGTTACTAGCTCAACAAATCAATAATTTTATTGAGTCAATAGACTATAACCTGTGGAGCTAATAGCATATGAGATTTGAAGATATTTTCCCTAATGCTCAAACACTCTTCTTTATTTCTCAACGTGGTTGTTTTCCAAGAGGTTAAGGACATAGATGTTTTAAAGATAAGATCTTATTACCAGTTAAGCAGGCATCTGTGAATAGTGCCAAAGAAGCATTAAGTTCCGGAACAACTAATAGTGGTGCCTAGCATAATCCCTGGCACATGGTAGTACTCAAACGTTTGCTGAATGATGAACAAATGAGTTCTAAGAAGTACAGGGGACAAGCAGCTGTCTACACTGGTATGCAGTATTCAAATGGCACTGGGTCAATTTTTAGGGCATGCCATGCTTCTAAATCAATCTTTCTTCAGAGACAGGCAACATTTTTCCAAACAAACTATAGTAACTAAAGTGTGGAGGCCTTACATATTAGTATTACTTAATGCAAAAAGACATTAGAACAGCACTGTAGAACATATTAGGTATTTGATAAATTCTTGCTAAATTAATGAACAATCCCTCATATAATAGTTAGGTAAAGCAGGTTAGTCCAGAATCCATAAAGGAACTTACTAAGAATGTTGATCAATCACAGGTAGAAGTTCCTTTGGGCACCTAAAAGCAGGTTACTACACAACTTGAACATATTTTGTTGAAAAAGGCATATACTTTTTATACCTAGTATAAAGAGCTCAAAGTTTTATTGAATGCAAGGAATGAAGAAACAGTCACATGAACAGTCACCTTTCTGAATATGCTGAGGCAAGAATGTTAGCAACTTATTACATTTTCGGTGTGCTGTTGAGCCCTCAAGAGTAGTAATTCCCAAACTTATTTCATTATTACAAATTAGAGCAGCAGTATAGCAAAGTGATGAAGATCTCCAAGTCTGAATCCAAACCTGAGTTCAAATTCTGGCTCTATCCAGAATGGCTAGTGATTTGAGATTATTTTATGTCTACACCTAAGTTTCCCCATCTGTTAAATGTGAGAAGAGTCACAAATCCTACCTCATAGGGCTGTTATGAAAATGGAGTTAATATTTATAAAGAGCTTAGAAGAGTGCCTGGCACATAATATATAAGTGTTTGCTAAAAAATAAATAAATACCTTCACTGCTTCAAAATGGTTAACAAAAATGGGATAATTTAGAAACCTGAAAATAACCTATTTTACACTTTGAGACATGTCATCTTCTTACAATATGTCTAAAATTATCCCAATATCTAGAAAATCTGGCTCTTTACAATTGCCCAATATCTACAGAAGCATTCCTTATGTCACTGTTTTAAAATAGCCACCCAAAATAATTAAACTGCTATTGCATTAAATGCTAAAGACAAAAAGAATGTCAAGGACAAACTTCCCCTATGGAGAAGAAGCTTAATTTACAATGGTTTTTCTTGAGTCTTAACTGAATCAATACTTAAGAGAATATATCTGAATTAATAACAAGGTATAGTTGGTTTCTCTTGGGCATTTTTAGGTTTGTGAGATTTCAAATTATATATCCCCAGGTTTGTTGAATTTGATGTTTAACATATTTTTCTCCTTGGTTAAAAAACTAAATTTCAATATCAAAATTTATTGTGAATATGCTATTAAAATTTAATACAAATATATTTTTCCTTTGAGACATATACTATGTAGCACAGTTACAGACAGGTTAATGACTGCTTCAGTCTGTCGTAAAGTGTGTGATAATCAATACCTAAAAGCTATTTTGGAAAATTAGAGAGCCATGGCAATGGAAAAGGGAAGGGGAAAAAACACTTCACATATGAATATAATGTAGAATTTAATTCATAATAAATGCACTTTAATACATCTACATGTATATTTAATTTCAACATAAAAGCACACAATTATTCAAAAGTATTCTGGATCCTGTTTTTCACGTAAGCACTACAAAAAACTAACTGAAATTGACAATGAGTTAAAAGTTAGGAGCATTTTCAAGATTTCATTTACATACTACTCTCTTCTTCCTTAATGATCTCTCTCCACTATCAGTACACAAGTTCCACTTACCATTTCTATATATCTTCCATTCAAATACTATTCAATAAATTTTAAAAGCACGTATAGCAACAACTAGCTCTAAAGATAACCTTGCAAAATCCCTTCAGTCCTTTAGCTGTGTAAATAACACCATCCGTAACATTTTTTACCAACAGAAAATCAGGGTATAAAATATATTTGGGCAGCAGAGGGATTTTACTTGTTCCACATCTGTCTAAAGACTGTCATGCTACTATCCAGGGTAATTTTTTTTCTCCTTTTCTTTTTTCTCTGCAGTGTTTCTAAGTATAGTGACAGCCGCATCAGGCTTTCCTGGTCTCAGCGCAAGCTCAGTGAAAATCTGGGAAACGTAAGTGGAAACATGAGAGACCGCTTTATTTGGCAGTGCTTTAAAAAAGGGGGGGGGGCGGGCAGGACAAATGGCAAAGCAGTGTTTGGACCGCAGGACGAACAATCAATAGGCAGAAAGCAAGATAGAGGCTTCCTCAGCTTTTGGATCTACAATCGACAGCTGAGAGACTATTTTTTGCTATGGTTGACTAAATATGGTCAGGGAAGAGAGAGGCACAAGAGAGCCTGTTTGCCTGGGAGTGCATGTTTCAAATGCTTAGCTGCCTATAAAGCTGTTAACAGTTTAGCCTGTGGCCACTGAGGGAAGAATCTAAGTTAACCTCGGTAGTGACCATGTGGAAGTCCTGACCTCGCTTGCAGACTTGACCTCTGGATATGACAGGTAGCTTCACTACAGATCTATCATTTAATCTTGGAAACTAAAAACCAAAAACATCTCAAAGCAAGAAAGATGCAGAATATTTCCTGAGAAGTCAGAAGAACCCAATGTATTCTGGTGGGCAAAGGAAAACAGGTTGAATGTCTTACAGTTACTTGGGGGGAGTGAAGTGTTTTGTTTTTTGGTTTTTTGTCTTTTTTAGATTATAAAATTAACTTCCTCTGCAACTTTTTCCCCTCTTATGAGGCATTTCATCTAACAAGTAAGTTAGGTTCATTTTCTTGGCTGTTGTAGCAACCTTCCTTGGTTGCTTAACTTTTCCTACATATCTGTGCAATACTGGTAAATGACATTCCAAATCATATGGCCAATGCTGATTCAATTTTACTGTAGTTTTTTAAGGGGAAGGGGAGAACGAGGGAAAAGGCTTATTTGTTTTTTGTTCGTTTTTCAAATTCATCTTAAAAGGTGAGGCTCTGTGTTCACCGATATAGTCCCCTTATTTCACCAGGCTATGAAAAGAAGTGCTGAATCAGCGAATAGAGTGAATTAACAATCAAGATGAGATGGATGCTGCTGATGTGACTCTCTAGGTCATTACCTCTCTTCCTACTGCAAATGCTGCATGACACTAAACTTACAGGTGACAGAGTACCACGAGGCCTGCGCTTTTAGGGATGCTTATGACTTTCTGCATGCTTACCTATTACTGACTCAAGGTATGTTCTTATGGTTAAATTAAATTCTATCTACGCATAGCCTAATTTAACAGTTCAAGTTGAGAGCATATGTAGTGTAAAAAGGAATGTTGTTCAGATACCATGGCAGACAACTCTTGATCTCAAAATATACAAATCCATTACTGTCATTTACATTATTAAAGACTTAGTCTTTACTGTTTAAGATTAAATGATGATTTTGCATCCCTAGTAAAAAACGTCCTGCTTCCAAATTATGCTATCTTTTAAAAACTATCTATTTCAAGATTTAGTCAACCAATAAAATTGATAGATCATAAAATACTTTTTAATGTTTACTATTAACTGTCCTCAAAAATGAGTCAGAATGTGCATGGTGTAATTCTAATGCTGCAATGCTAAAATTGCTGTAGCACTGGGCTACCTACTTGCTACATTCTGATTTGTTCTCTATGAGCTGCACTAGCTTTTTATCACAGGCTGCAGAAATTCTACTATCCCTGCCTTTTTTTTCTCCTTTACCAAATCTGAAAATTTCTTCAAGTTTTCTTTTAAATTAACTTTTTAAATACCATAATAATTAAAGACTACACACCAACTATAATTCCTTTTTATGCTAAATGATCAAATTAAACCCAGGTGCTCATTCGCTAAAGTCTTTCATTTCTTTTAAGTGACACTTTGGAAAGGTTGACTGTTCTGCTAGTTACCCTTTGTAGTAAAAAGATTAAAGAATCAAAAGAAGCTACATTAGATATTTATATTTCTATTTAAATTTGTTTTCAACACAAACAGAAACAAAGTGCAAAACTCATAGGAAACTAATAAAGGAATAACAAAGAAGTCTTCAAATGATGAGTTCTTATCTGTGACCTTAAAAAAAACTAACAAAAAATTCACCACCTTTAAAAATTCAGTTCGTTCACATTCATCCAGGTTTTTCTTTGTTGTTTCAACTTTAAAGTCTATACCAGAAGAACTAATTGGTTAAAGTTAAAGTTTTGAATAAGATATCTAGTTTGTGAAAAGAATCTGAACTGAACTAATTTGCTATCTTCTTGTAGGATCTAGAAACAAACCACAAAAAGAGAAGAAATTCGCTCTGAAGACACACTAGGCTGATCTTACCAATTTCTGAAATACTCTGTAAAACTTCACTGATCCTATGACTCTCTTGCAAAAAGAACCAAACCAGGACAAAGTTCAAAAGATAAGTCAAATATTTAGAAATGTCTATGTCCACCAAGAACAAGGAACCATAAATGGCATTAATACCATGCTTCAGGTAAATTTGTCATAGAGTTTAGTATTTGAAAAATTAGTCTCTGCAAATGATCTACCACTGCTCTACATCAGTAAGCTGAATGTTTTACTAACAAATAGGAAAATAAAATATTTCATGTTTTTACAGCTAACAACTTAGTAATACCTACTCAGAGTACATACTTCTTTATGTACCCATATGAACATACAATGCTATGGAATGTAAAGAAGTATGTATTTTTGGTAGGCAATAAACCACCAACAGGGAACTAACCTGCAGCTAAAAGAAGCCCTTGCTTCTTTCTACGTGAATGACCTTCATATGGTAAATTAACATAGTATCAAATAGAAGACCTCAGGCAATACTTACACCAAAAAAATGTACCTACTAGTTATAAATGAAAACTAAATATCGCTAAGATTTATACTTTGCGAAGGAAAAGAAGTTCTACTGAAGTAGATTTCAGATTATCATGAAACCCTTTTAAATCATTTAACTTAAAAGCACTACATTTTACATTTTTAAGTACTCATGTGATTAAATTTGCCTACAAAAGGGAAAATAGTATTATAAGCATAAAAGATTGAGGGATACACAAACCTATTTCCTGTCTCTACAATCTGATCTTAAGTATATCACATTAGTAAGACCAACTGACTTGTTAAGAAAAGTATGATACAACAAAAGTTGACTTCATTCACATTTTAACAGCTATTTCTTTACATACTGATATATTTATAAGCTATTGATTTTAGAGGAATTTCTGATCAAAAGTTTTATTGCTTTAGGTTTTCTTTTTTGACAGCAACAGAGTAAATCTTTTAAGAAAAATTCTACTGTCAAAAAAAAAGTGGCCCTTGTCCTCAAGTTTATCAGGTCTTTAATCCATCTCCACTTTAAATGTGTAGTTAGTACTTAATATTAACTAAAACATAAGATTTAAGCATGAAAGATGACAAAATTCTGGGCCACAGCTGTAAGTCAACAGGGTATATTAGCAACGGACTGCCAAATATTAGGAAAATAATAGTTGATTAACTGTATTATCTTTAAATTTGCTTTCTCCACAGGGGGGCATGTGAAGTCAAGAAACAATTTATATAGATAGAATAATCATTTTTATTGGTACTGTATATTACAATTCAATTTTTATAAACATGATAGATCCACTATAGCATATTAGAGATCTCAAAATACATTTTTGTATTTTGTGCAATTTTGTATTATGTATTATTTATAAAATACTATAATAATAAAGCTCTTAGAAACAATTTACAAGCAGTACCTGTTTTAAGCTACTGTAATTGCTTAGAAAGTTAGAAAAAAAGAAAGAATACTAGTATTCATATATTTTAATCATTTCTAACTAGAAGTATTTCATCTGGAATATTTACACATATATAAAAAGCATAATAATATTTAAATTTTTGTGTGTCAAAAATTGAATAGAAATGACTAAATTTAACTATAGTTAATTTTCTGTGTTTAGTAAGACAACCAGTTGATAGAAAGATGACTTTTATTTTATCAGATTATAAAAAGTGAGAGAATGACTATTAAATGTGGTAATATATATTATTATATGTTTATTAGAAATTATAAAAAGCATATGATTTTAAAATTCTACATTTTTAAAAAAGAGATTAGTTCAAAGCTTAACTAATTCTTCATGTTCCACTGGTAAGTTTATGTGTACATGTCCTAAACACTAAACACTGAAAACATATACCTCAAAAGTACAGGTTCTTCTGTAAAACTACTCAAAGAGTATTACTCTACTCATGTTTTATAATGAACAATTATATTAGTTATTCCACAGGTATAAAAGTTTTTAAATAATTCTTTTTAGGGATCCCAGCAACTAAGAATCTCTTTGCTATAATGAGCATATAATCCTTAGAAAATAAAATGACATTCATTTTAAAAAGTAAAATTATATACTGATTCTGATGCTTACAAGTTTAAGTTAACATATCTAAGAGTATTTTCAATCACTCCAAAATGTCACACCCATCTCTTAGATCAGCTGTTCATTTTTAACCGAGTACATATTAAACTCTGGGCATCTGCTGACACTGGTGTAACTCAAACATTTCAACTGTCTCCCTGACAAGGATAACAGATGCTGACATTATCAAATGCTGTACTATTTTTTTCCCATGGCCTCTCCTTGCCCCGATATGGCTGGTATATGAAACTGAACTGCCATCCAAAAGCACACTTGAGCAACTGGATCTTCTAAACAGCTCCCATATAACTAGTAAAAATAGAAGCCAATGTTATTGCTATCTTCAGCCCTTAAGTTCAAGCAATTTAACACCTGTTTCACTTCTATTAGGATAAATAATGGAAAGAATTATAGCTACATTAACTTCACCAGCAGCATAATATCAAATGACAGATGCAAAATATACTTAACATAAGAATTGTTTGCATATTGCCTAAATCAGTGTTGACCTCCACGTTTAGTTTAAGACAGTAACTATAAATAATATTTTTTACTCCTTATATTTCACTGAGAGCACTTACCTTATAAACAAACTATAATTTATCAAACTTTATTTTATGCAAGTATGTCTCAGAAGACAACCCTCCCCTGATACTGAAATTAATAGTGAAACCACATTATAACAGACATTTAGTCTACTGATTTTAAAATATTACTCAAGTGGTAGGTTCTAATACTAGAATTCATGGGTTGCAGCTAACCACAAATCAATGTACTATTAATTAAGCTGACAATGAGACGTTAACTACACAATCTATACCCAAAATGACAGACTTTAGTCAAGAAAATAGATCTTTAAATTACTAACCTATGATTGGTAACACTACATAAATAAAAACAAAGAAAAATAGCTGGCATGCATGGTAGTTCCTTTCAACACAAGTCCAAGCAATACACTGAATACATGTGTGATCTATTTATAAACCAAAGGGCAGAGGTGGTTTCTTAAGGGCACTCATATTTCTCCACCTCCTGCCAGCAACTTGCTATTAGTCCTCAAGCAGTGGCAGTACAAAGGTGTTACTAACAGTACTCTTCCCCAAACTATTAGCTTAACTACTTAAGTAATCTGGTTTACTATCTAGAGATAAAACAGAAAACATTATTCTGAAATACATCAAGTCTACTTGTTCCTTTAAGTGCTGTTGGTTTTCAAACAGTTTATTGTCTACACTTAAGAATTAAACAAAGACGTTGAAAACAAAGACATAATATTGATAATTTCTTAATGCCTTAAAAAGGAGGTCAAAGTTGAAAGGACTTCTGAACTGTGAGAGCAGGAAACAGGAAAAATGTCTCCGAAACAGAAAATTTTACATTCAGTGACTGAAGCACTGATATGAAAATTTCTAACACTTGTAGAAGGTCCATAATGATAATCTTACAAATGAAAAACATTTAACTGTTTTGGATCCCAAACTAGCAGCACTACAATGCTTTGCTAGAGCTGGTAAAATGGAACCAAATCGCCTCTTCAATGGATTTGGTCCCCTTCAACCAGCTGTAGCTATGCATTGATTACTACAGGACCACCGACGTTTTCATTTATGAATATCAATCACATGTCAATGAATTTCAACTTATTTAAATTATTCATATACTGTGGCTAAAATCAAATAACTTGTTACTATTAATTCTACTTGGAAGAGGTATAGTGGTTAAAAAATGTTTATTAAAATCTTTATGAAAAATGTGTGGATGACTTAAGAATTTCAAATAAAATAATTTTACTTATTTATGGACTCTTGGTATTAAATTCCTTATCCTTCAGAAAAGAAATGGCCATGAAATGTACACTATGCTTCATAATAAAAAAAATTTTTAAAAACTACCTTCAAAGGAAAAAAAATATCTGGGAAGATCACCTAAAACCCACCTGAAAGCATAATGAAAATGCCACAGTGTGGTTCACACAGACATGTGCATATGTTAAATTAAAGAAAATTATAACATTATATAAAATAACACTCTACAAATGTCAAGTCACTATCTTCCATAGCATTAGCCTTTATCTTACCACTATTTACCTGTATATTAGCAGGTAATGTGTAAAAGAATATCTTTTATTTTCCTGAATGTTAGGTAAGGTGTAAAAGAATAAGGTATAAAAGGAATATCAGTAGAATATCTTGTGGAGGGACTTAAGCAATAAGTATGTAGTTGTTCTGACCCTAAACCAAAGGTTTAATAAACCTCAAAAGAGAAAGAAAATGCTAAGTATCACTACTTTTTACTCATGTAAATATTTCACCTCTCCATACCTGTTTACTCAACTGTAAAATGAAGATCTCTTCTAATAATAACATCTATGACTCCTCACTCTGTCTTCTTTGCCCTTTACAAAAAAAATATACAGACAAATCTCTCTCTCAGTGGAGAAAAACGGAAGTTAAGGGAAAATGACAAGCAATCCAATATCTATCAAATTTTCTCAATGACCACAATAAAACTATAGATAATTTAATATTCTTTAATAAATGGAAACAAAATTTTCAGCAATTAATGAAGGTTACTGAAGGCAAGCAGTAGTTTAAAAACCCAGATGTTCACACAGTCCTCAATTCTTGACCACTCTTCTATTTCAAAGTGAAAATCATCCCCTAAAAAAATATAGACAAAAGGAGTTATACAAGAGTACTTCAAAAAGTTCATGGAAAAATAGAATTAAAAGATAACATGAATCTTTCCACAAACTTTTTGAAGTACCTTGTACACAAATAAATCTTATCACTTCATTCAAGTTAATAGGACTTCTTGCGCATATTAATTACATCTCAGTCAGTCACATTAAACACATTTATGTATTACAAGGCACACAGTATTTGAGAGTAGATGCATGAACATATACTAGGGAATATGGATATACTATCAGTATACTATCATTTAACAGACCCAGCTATTTTTTATTACAGCACACAGCATGTTCAGTTATAAGGAAAGAAAAACATTAAACACCAAAATATGGCACACATTTATCAAATCTTCCTACATTTGACACAGTCTTATTTACCAGACCGTATTTTGGAATTTAAAGAGTTATTAAATAATGGTATCATAATGTTCTAGAGGGAAAATTATGAGTTGCTCACATAAGATACAGCATATGTCTTTGTGGGAATAAATAAATGAGTTAATAAGAAATGCCCATGAAGTTACCTAAGTATTAACCTGAAAACATAACAAGTACTCATATATCATGATTATAGAAAAACTGATAAATAACATTATATAAAGTAACTTCATAATATTGTTATCAGTACCCCCCAAAATACCTATCAATTGTTTTTAGCAGCTCTGCAGAGAATACTGCTGACATTAATATTTTCATGCCTCTGAGGGAGCTCTAAAAATTAAAGGCAGCAAAAAATGCAGCATCCCCACAGAAAGTACCTAAGTAACATGCTGATTAATGCTAATCCAAAGTAATTTAGTTTTCATTTTTATCAGCAGAAATAATTTTTGCTCAGTTTAAATCTGAAACTTTACCTGTATACAAGGAGAGAAGACAACATGGCTAAACTCTAGGAGAAAACCTGCCTACAAATATCAAGTATCAGAATATATACAAGCAGCATTTTTCTTAGTTAAGATTTCTTAAAAACAAACAAAAAAACCCTACTATATTAAAACGCATCCCAACAGCTATCCTGAAATGCTCCAAGTTTCATAAAGCACAACCAAAGTACTCGCAGCAAAAACATATATTCTCCTAATAAAATTCTAAAAGAAAACAAGTGGCTTTATAACTTTTTCTCTTAATGTCTTTATTTCAGTTACTGTCATACTATGAGAAAACATCAAGATCAGCTTTGAAATCTAGAATCTATACTGATCTGGACATTCTCCAAAAATATAGGACATCTGGACATATTTTGAAGACCAGGAAAGTGACTTTTCTTTTAGAAAACACATCCAATAATTATTAACTCTACTGTGTTATTGATCCATTGCTGAAAAATTATTATTGCCGGGCCGACCCCGTGGCGCACTCGGGAGAGTGCAGCGCTGGGAGCGCAGTGACACTCCCGCCGCAGGTTCGGATCCTATATAGGAATGGCCGGTGCGCTCACTGGCTGAGCACGGTGTGGACTACACCAAGCCAAGGGTTGTGATCCCCTTACCAGTCACGAAAAAGACAAAAAAATATATATATTATTATTGCCAACTAAAAGCAAAGCCAGGGAATAGAATGATACTTAAACTTTTCCACATTTTTAACCATAATAAATGGAAATAATTATAATATTAGTACTGGTATTAGATAATACCCACAATGATGTAAATAATTTACTGTAGAAAAATTATATACATCCTAATAAGAGAAAAAACACAAAAGTAGCTAAGAATTATACTAGCTATAGTGAAATCAATTGCAATCAAAATAAACTATACACGAAGTCTGACATTAAGCCAAGTTATACTACAGAAGTATAACTGTAGCATCAAACAAAGATCACAAAAAACAAATTGAAATGCTACAATTCAAGGCAATAGATTCATTAAGTTATGTAAACTATAAAATGCTTATAAAAAAGGAGAAAACGTTGGCATATTTGTTAATCACATTCAATATTTTATCCAAAAAATGGTAAGTTCATCAGGTTCTAGCAATACTAATGTGCTATATCTGGTTTTCTAAAATGAGTGAAGAACAAAAAGGTTGTTTGTTGTTTTTTTTAAATTCTGAGTACATTAAAAAAGATTCCAGCTGTCTTTTGACATCACTGGTCAGTATAGGAAAGGAAAGTCACCTTTAAGAATAAGAAATTTGCTATGAAAAAAGAAAACATCACAACTTGCAATTACAACTGATATATAAGTTGTATCATCTTCGATACTCTTCAGTGTCCAATTAAAAACACACTCTATCTGGCAATCTAAAGTCACAACTATCTAAAATGTCTTAAGGAAGTAGGAATAAAGAAGTGTAGTTTTAGGGCTGGCCGGTGGCGTGCTGGAGAGTGCGCCGGGCGCTCCCGCCGAGGGTTCAGATCTCATGTGGAGACCGGTTCCCGCTCACTGGCTGAGCGCGGTGCGGGCACAACACAGAGGGTTGTGATCCCGTTGCCGGTCCCCGGTACGGGCGCAACACCGAGGGTTGCGATCCCGTTACCGGTCAGTAAAAAAGACAAAAAGGAAAAAAAAAAAGAAGTGTAGTTTTAATCAATGAAGCACCACTTTGTTGTAGAATGAAAGCATTTTTTCCTTTTTTTAAAAAATGTCACCTGACACCAATTACCTGGCTGGAGGGAGTCACTGTTATAAATTTTCAGGGGAATCCTCATGATTTATGCAAGAATTGAAGAAGCAAATTTTCTCCTCGTATATGCTTAGCATTACTGAATATATTGACATACAGTACATTACAATATTCATTATTATATATTATTAATAAATAATATACATTATTGAATATGCCTATTCCCCAAAAATGAAACAATTCAAAACATTTAAAAGATACTTGTTTCCTAAACAGTTCAGTTTCCAGTTTATTTTAAACTTTATGATTTAATATTGTAACCTAAGTTCTCTCAATAAAATCTCTTCTGACCATCCTAATCTGAAATAACTACTGTTTGAACTTCTAACAGTTTCTCTACAGAATTCATTCTGTAATAAATCATATAATATCTTGTGATGTTTAACAGTGTCCTCACTGTCAAATTAAGACTAACATTTAATGAGCGCCTACTATTATTCAGAGTATTGAGGATGTACAGATGAATATGGGTGACAACAATTTTAACAGAAAGAAACACAGAAATGCATATAGTAACAGACAGCACTAAGCAGATAAAATAAAAACACAAAACAAAGAAGTATAGAGCAAGCAGAAAATAGTTTAACTTCAATGATGGATGAGATACAGGAGGCTCTGGAGGAAAGATAATTAAGATAAAGAAGGGGTAAGGGCATCCCGATGAAAGAAAATGCCTCCCCTCTCCGCAAAATGGAGAAAATGTACCGCTTATTTTAGGAAAGTAATGTAATGCAGCTGAAGGGCAAGATGGGCAGAGGGATTTTAATTGGTGGTAAATAAAGTTAGACAGGCTCAGGACATACCAGAAATGTGTTCAAATGCCAAGCCATGACGTGCAGACTTTATTCTATTTTGGAACAGGAGAGGGGAGCCATTAGATCTATGCTTCGCCCCCCCCCCCCAAGTTGGCCAGTATAGGGATCCGAACCCTTGACCTTGGTGTTACAACACTACACTCTGAGTAATTACACCAGCCAGCCCAATCTACGCTTTTAGAATGATAATTTGGTAACTGCACAAAAGTTAAAAAAGGGATAAGACTGAAATCAAAGAGAACAATTAGAAAGATACTGTAATAGTCTTGGTAAAAGTGGTGAGTACTTAATTAGGTTAGCAACAGGAGTAGAAAGAATGGGGTGGACTGGAAAGACTAGTAGAATAAATAAAATTTTAGAACTAATTGAAAGTTGAGAATTAGTGAGAAAGCAGTCAAAGACAACCCCCCAATGAAGCAGCAAGGGGGACAATGTATTAATACATCACCCTTAGTTAAATCACTCACTAGTCACATGTTTCAGTCTTACCTAACATACATACCATAATACATAGTAATATAAAGTGGTTTAAGAGCTATGATTCTGAAGTCACATAGACTTTGCCCAAGTTCCTGCTGCTTCACTAATCAGCTATGTGACCTTGGGTAAATAAATTCATCTCTATAAACCTCATATTCTTCATCCATCAAATGAGGATATTAACACCTGCCTCAAAAAGCTGTTGAAAGGATTAAGTGAGATAATGCAAGTGAAGCACTTAGCAGAGGTGTGGCACATGGTAAGTGCTATCATCATCTCCTATTTGAAGGGCAGGGAACATACAATACTACTCCATCTTCCTGACAATGCAAAAGTATGATGTGTTCAAATATTTGTAATTTGAAAAAAAAAAAACCAAGACATGATTTAAAACATGTTCATTCATTTCATCCTGTATTATATACCCGTTTTATTAATACCAACAAGCAATAAAAATCCTTTTGTTTTCTGTGATCACCCTCTAGTGGTGATCTTAAGCTAAAAACTGGCAAAAATATTAGAAAGCTTGATATAAAACACAATAAGAATAAGAGCTCAGAGCAGATAAAATTATCAAAATAAAGTGAACATTTTCCTCAGTCAAGATATATATAAGCTTGGGCCGGCCCGTGGCTCACTCGGGAGAGTGCGGTGCTGATAACACCAAGGCTATGGGTTCGGATCCCACATAGGGATGGCCGGTTAGCTCAATGGGTGAGCGTGGTGCTGACAACACCAAGTCAAGGGTTAAGATCCCCTTACCGGTCATCTTTAAAAAAAAAAAAAAGATATATATAAGCTTGACTCAACTATCAACAGAAGACACCTAATGCCGAATTTCCTAAAATGCTTAAGGTAAAGTTGTTTCAAAAAATGAGTTCATGGAAATCTCCAGGATAGGCACAGCTAAGCATTTTCCTTTTCTGTGGGACTCTGTAGATCCTTTATGAAAATGTAACTCTCCAAAAGCTGTCCTTCGCAAACTTTAACCAGCAAACACTTTTTTCAGTAGAACACTTATTACTCTAATAACTGGGGGACAGCCATACTAGAAGTTTACATAACTAATTACATTATTAGTAACAAAGTAGGTAACTTAATATTTATTTAACCAACAGTTTAAAAAAAAATAATTACCATACAAACGGATAACACAGGATTAGAGGACACCCTGAGAATGATCTTAAAGAAACATAAATCCCAAAATGAAATACATTTTAATTAAATCTTTAGATATAAGCTAGTACTCCTGATATTTTATATAATCAATCATTTCATAACACTTGTATTAGTTTAACCATAAAAATCATTATATAAAACTAATCTACTGAATGAAAGCCATAATTTCCACAGCCCTTTAAAATTACTTAAGATACTAAAATAAGCCAAAATTATTTCCTCATCAATATCAGAAAAATAAAACCAACAAGAGAAAAATATTTTTAAATTGCACCTAAAGTAGTACAAGATAACACGTTTACCTGGGATTTCCCCTTAGTGCAGCATGATGTAGAGCATTAAACCCATTATTGTTTGTGATGGTAACATCTGCTCCAGCTTCCAAAAGAACTGCCAGGATATCATCACGTTTCTTACTTATTGCATCATGAAGAGGGGTATCACCTTCAGAATCCTTTTTTTTTTTAAGTTTAAAGAGACTTTCATTAGTTATTCTTCAGTTAATCATCACATCTAATAGTAACACTTATACTAAATTATTAATCAAGTAAAAGAGGCCATATCCAACAACTATCAATAAAATATCATGTTCTGTGTTAAATATAAAAACACAGGCAAGGGGCTGGCCAGTAGGTTGGTTAAAGCGCAGCCTATAACACCAAGGTCAAGGGTTAAGATCTCCATACTGGCCAGCCTTCAAAAAAAAAAAAGAAAAATGTAGTCAAGACACATTAGCCACGTTATAATAAAGTCATACTCAAATCTAGGTGAAAAACACAATAAACATCTACAGCTTTCCAAAGAAAAAGAAGTAGCCTCAAATTAAGTCAACTAATAACCAAAATTAAAGAGGTAAATGAGGGGCCGGCCCAGTGGCGCACTGGATAGTGCCGACACATTAGCCACGTTATAATAAAGTCATACTCAAATCTAGGTGAAAAACACAATAAACATCTACAGCTTTCCAAAGAAAAAGAAGTAGCCTCAAATTAAGTCAACTAATAACCAAAATTAAAGAGGTAAATGAAATGGCTGCCAAAAAATTTAATGAGTTTTAAATGGCTACCATTAATTGTTATACCCTGAAATTCCATACCAAACCTACGCCAGTCTCAGGCCCTGAAACAATGAATTAAAAATCAGTGGTTTTCAACCTTGGCTATATGTTTGAATGGCTAGGGAGCTCTTAAAACTCCTGATGCCCAGACTGTTCTCCAGACCAACTAAATCTTTGAGGGTGAAAGCCAAGCATCAATAGTTTTTCAGAGCTACCCAGATGAATCTATTACAGTCACGGGTAAGAATCATTAACCTAAGTGTTTTCAAAGGGCAGGAAAGTGACTAGTTAGCTCAAGATAAAAAAAAAATGTAAACAAAAATTTAGCAGTCTCACGACTGTCTACCTTTTTTTCAAGCTGACTACTTTTTACATTAATCAACTGATTTAGCAATAAGCTCTTATTCATTATCAGTTATCTGAATAAATGAGTAATTTAGACCGCATTCATTTCATAGTTTCATAGATGCTATTCTCAGTAGTCATATACAAGTACAACCTACCTGTCATATACCACGCTGCCAAATCCAGCTTGCCACTTGTTTTTGTAAACTAAATTTTATTGGAACACAGCCACACTCACTCATTTATGTATTATCTATAGCTGTTTTCATTCTACAATGGCAGAGTTGAATAGAAACTATATGAAAGTCTACAGTACTGTCTGGCCCTTTCAGAAAAACTTTGCCAATCGCAGGCATATATTCATCCATCCACAGAAGGAATTCCTAGCCCAAATTCTACTCAACCATCCACCTTCTATCCTCCTATATCTGGTGGCATTAAAAATTTGTAGTCTTCAACTTGAGATGGGCTCTTAACATGATTGGAGCTTCTAGAGGTCCCTGATCTGTTCCACGTTCTCAATAATGCTTTCTCTACCTCCCACCTCCCACTCACATTCATAACAAATGACCCTGCCTCCCATTTCAAATGAAAAAGTCAACAAGTATAAATTCCCTCTCCTTCAACAGATTGACATCCCCAATTCCTACCCCCATCCTCCAATCCTGCCACCCACTTATAAGGCCATAACCTGACAGTTCCAAAATGGTTGCACTTCAGAAAAATTACTTTCTAAGAACCATCCAGCTTAACAAAATCTCTTATTCTTTCAGGTCTTCTCAAGCCCGCACCCCCACTATTCCTGTTCTTTATTACTTCTGTGAGAATTATCTAAACTACAAGCTACTTAAGATCTTAAACCAACCCTCCCTTTTTGTTTTACTCATTGAGTTTCCAATTTAAAAAAAAGTTTTTTTACATATTCAAATAGTGTTTATGGACCATTTTTATTTAAAAATAATATGCTATTTCAAGCCTATTCTGTTAAAGATCATCATGACATTAAACAATCAAAAAAGGAACCTTAAAGTTGGTAAATTATGTTCAAGAGCTATTTTATATCTTATTTTCCTATAAAATTAAGTATTCATACCAAATTTTAATCTGATAGGTATGCAAAAGACAGGCTGCTTAGTAACCAAATGGTTACAGACTACATTTCCCTTCCATATGTGGTTTAATTCATCTGGTTGCTAAAACTGTGGCCTTGAAGAACTATTTCTTACGTGATCCTTGCTTCAAAAATTAGTTCCTACTATAAATCAACCCTAAAACCCTACATATTTTCCAAAACAGATAATCTCCCAAGACTAGACCAAGACCCTAAAATAAATTAAGCTACAATTAAAATAATTTAGATAGTTATGAAGTAATTATTATGAAATACAGCCTATTACACTTCTTTAAGCTGCTAAAGCTCACTGTCATGATCAATAAAGTTAAATCAAATCATGAGCTGATATTTTTGCAAGGAAACCCCACCACACTCCCCAATCTAAACTCAATCAACTGACATTTTCTGATATAGGGCTTTTCTAAGAAGGAATAGCTGCCAATTTTATAACATCCTATACCTTTGGTATCATTTACTATGACTGACTGTAGAAAAAAGAACTGGTAACAAAGGAATTTAGTGCTTCTCTTTAATAGGATTTTAGCAATACCTGCAGAATATATTTCTTTAAAGGTTTTACCTGGAGACTAGGATGACAGCCAAAGTCCAATAAAGTCTTCACAACCTGAAGATGACCTTTATTGACAGCAATATGAAGTGGTGTCTGTCGGCGCTTGTTGCGAGCATTCAAATCAGCACTGCCTCGGTGTAGTACTTCTATAACAGCACCTTCATCTCCAAAAGCTGCATGGTGAACTGCTCGATCTCCATCTTTATCCTAAACATTATCAGTTAAATTTGAATTAGTGAATACTTTATAAACAAAAATAAAAATTGAAGCTATAATAATACACCAAGAACCAGAGAAAAGAAAGCATAGAGTGGCCAGTTAGCTCAGATGCTTAGAGCACAGCCTTGTAACACCAAGGGCAAGGGTTCAGATCTTCATACCAGCCAGCTGCCGAAAGAAAAGAAAACATACAGCAGAGCCAACAAAATAATTAGAAACTGACTTGAACAGTGATTACCTACAAAGATAAATGATAAACCTAGATCAATAATATTGGACAAATAATTATATATTTTTTTCCATTTAAAAACTTTTACAAAGACTTTTTAATGACATAAAAATTATATTAATGGATTCCAAACAGTACAATTTCAGTTAGCCTTAAGGGCGGGGGGGGAGAGTACTGATATACATGTTAGCATTGGTTTTGTGTAAGTGGTGAGCATACACCTTTCTGTATATTCGAGAACAGAAAAAAAATTATTAAAAATAATTTTTAAAATTATTAAATACCACCTTTAAAAGATAAAAATGAAGCATAAACCAACAAAATTCCTTAAATCCAAAATTCCAAAGCTACTTCGGAGGAATCAAATAGGTTTGCCTCACCTCCTGTAATAGGCATATTTCTGAAGAAATGAGAGTACGGGAATAACCCAATTGCTTAATTTTTTTTTTTATTATTAAATTTAAAAACTACTTATTAAAGGAAAAAAAGTGCCTAAACTGCACTATTAAGGTAATATACACAGTTCATACAAAAAAGAAGTATCATTATCTTCAGATGCAGGTGCAGATAGAGAAGGGTATTATAAGGGTACTGTCTTTATCCCAATACTACATTCCAAATTTTGACACCCACAAGTAAGCATGCTCTAAGTCTTCCTCCAGAGCAGCGGTCCCCAAACCATGGTGCAAGCCTCTGGTAGTCTCTCTAGTTTTTGCAAGAGGTTTGAAAATCCATATGATACCCAGGATTATCTAAACTACTTTTCATAATGTTAAAATACTAAACTACTTTTCATAAAGATAACAAGGATTATCTAAACTACTTTTTATATTGTTATGATTAATATATTTAAAACAAATAGTTCATTCAAAACACTGAATTCAAAGTAGTTTTTGGTCTTTGCATATTTTCTCAAACAGCTACTAAGTACAACATCACTTATGTAGGAATCCACAATAGTTTGACAACCATTCTTGAAAAGTTAGGAAATTATGACTCTGGGAAATTTCTACCTTACTAATATTTCCAGCTGAAGCAGGTTAGGAGTTTTTGTTACCTATCAATCTTGAAAATAAAGAAACTGGCAAACAAACCACATGGAAGATTTAAGATTCAACTCTTGTACCCGAGCAGTATTATATTTAATTATATTTACATTCCAGAAAAACAAGCTTGTTACAAAAAAAAAATGTGTAAGTATGTACATATATGTGTGTGTGCATATGTAATTAACCTCTCTAATAACATATTTCAATATTTTAGAATCTTAAAGTTAAAAAGATTTTCCTAACCCCCAATCTGGACTTTTTTCCTATTAAAATCTTTAAGCCTATCTTATGGTCCCTCTTCCACTAAAAAAGGGAACATCAAAACAAAACAAAAAAACAATAAAAAAGGGAACATCAATCCACTAACTCTCACTGAATAAAAGCAAGAACTATTTATGAAGTGTACCATATATTTAAGGTTGTTAGAAAACCACTACTGAAACACTTTTATACAGGTCCTGTCAACAGTTTACATAAAACAAACAAACAAAACACTAAAAAATTAAATATGCATGTATGTCAAAAAGAAAAAATTAAAGATTATGGAAAATACATACAAACACTAATAAACTACAATTAAATTTATTTCTAAGTTTCTATTCTAAATTAGGAAACCTCAGTTGCACCACAACCTTAACTTACAAGTTTTGTTGCTTTCTTCTTAATCCATCTTAAGTACTCCAAATAAACCTAAAACACAGCCTGTCTGTTACTGATACCAAATGAGAATCTTTTTTTTTTTTTTAAACAAGAACACAAACCCACTTTTATTTACTATTTACATTCCATTTAAATCCTTTAAATCCTTGAGGGGTTCAGCATCACAGAAATTCTGTGTCCAAATGCCTTAGCAGGAAGGCTGCTTTGGAATTTGGCACAAACCATGCCACTATTTCCATGGGCAGAGTTACTCTCCCCAGATTACTCTGGTCTTGTTTGGTTTGCCACCAGGAGACACTGTGTTGTTCTTTGCTTTGTACACATAAGCACATCTCTTACCCAAGTAAAATTCAGTTTCATCTCGGGCATAAACACCTTCAATTTTAAGAAGAGCTGGGCGCTTCCTTTGGTTCCAGAGACCCCCTTATAGCCAGCAAAAATGGCCTTGGACCATAGCCTTCCAGACATACTGCCTTTTAGAAGTCCTGTTCCCAGCAGGCCTCCACAGGCTCCAAGATGGAGGCCCAAATGAGAATCTTAAGGGACAAGGTTATAACTGACTTCCACAAGATTATCTCAAAGAATCTGTGAAGGGGCCTCAAATTAAATCTAAAACTGATCTCAGTTTCTACCCTTCTGCCCCCTTCTATCTCTTCTCAACCCTCCAAAACCTGCTCCTGTTCCAGTCTTAGCTAATAGAATCACAGACCACATGGTCAACAAAATCAGTATCCATAAGTCATACTAACCTACTTCCTGTCCATGAGCCCCAGTATGCAATCACCAAATTCTATGGCTTTTACTCCTCAATTTATGCTCAAATCTATTCTCTCTTCTCCAACTCTACCACTAATTAATTCAAGCCTAAGGGCCAGCCCATGGCTCACTTGGGAGAGTGTGGTGCTGATTACAGCAAGGCCACGGGTTCGAATCCCTATATAGGGATGGCTGGTTCGCTCACTTGGGAGAGCGTGGTGCTGACAACACCAAGAGTTAAGATCCCCTTACCAGTCATCTTTTGTTAAAAAAAAAAAAAAAAAGAAAGAAAAAGAAAAAGAAAAAGAAAAAGAAAAAAAATTAATTCAAGCCTTCATTCTCACTCATCTGAACTACTACCACAGCTTACCGTACCTCCACTTTGTTCTTACCTCAATCTATTCACACCAAAGACAAAATTTTCTCTGTAAAACCCAAATTTAATGTTTCAAACTCTTTAATATCTCTCTACTATATAAAAAACAGGGCTCTTTCTAGGCCTACATCTATGGACCATTCCAGCCTCATCTGCTGCCACAGTCCCCTCAAATTTCAGGCTCCAAAACTTATTTGATCCTATATATTTTTCATGTTTTTCCCTAGACTTGGAATGCTTTTCTTCATCACTCTGTTCATTTGGAAGCTAGATATTTTATAAAACTCAGCTCAGGCATCCCCTCTCCTGTGAAATTTCCCGATTCTCACATAACTAATTTATCTCAAAGAGCATGGTGCTGATAACACCAAGGTCAAGGGTTCAGATCCCCACACCAGCCAACTGCCAAAAAAGTAATTTATCTCTCTTTCTTTTATGCCACTTCTCACACTATACTATAACTATGTGTTTCCAAATCTGTCTTTTTTATTTGAGTTTGAGCTTCTTGGGAGCTAAGACTGTGTTTCAATCATCTTTATTGTGCAGGACCTAGCACAGTACCTATTAACTAGTAAAAACAAAAATGGGTGATGAATTGAATCCTTAACACGCCTTAATAACCATCATGATTTTTTTAAATACAAATAATTTAAAATTTACTACTTTAACCATTTTTAAGTGTACAGTTCAGTGGTATTAAGTACATTCATATCATTGTACAACCATCACCGCCATCCATTTCCAGAATTCTTTTCATTTTACAAAACTGAAACTCTACGCCAAGAATAACTACCCATTCCCCCTCCCCCCAATCTCTGGAAACCACCACTATTTCTTCTTTCAATTCTGTCAATTTTTGATTCATATATTTCGATAGTCTATTATTTGGTGCTTAAATGTTTATGTGTTATATGTTCTTGCTGTATTGAAACTTTTACTAATATATAATATTCTTAGTCTCTTGTAACTTTTTTTTTATTTAAAGTCTATTTTATCTGAAATTAGTATAGCTACCCCTGCTCTCTTTTGGTTGCTATTTGCATGGAATATCTTTTTCTATCCTTTCACTTTCAATGAAGGGGCAGGGGTCAGCACCAGCCCCCTTTATTTTTCCATAAAAAATATCAAACTGAAACACATTTTATTGCTTAAACAGAATAATTTAACATATGATATTGAGTTGAAGTGGTATGATGAAATGGAAAAGGCTAGGTTTGGAGCCAGACAGAGTTTACTTAGACTATGAGCTCTGTAATTTACTTGCTATTTATCCTTGGGCAAGTAATATAATGTCTCTGAATCTCAGTTTACTATTTTGTACATGGGGATAACAATTTACCTTTCTAATTAATTTATTTATTTTGTTTGTTTGGGGCTTTTTCTTTTTTCTTTTTTTGGTGGCTGGCCAGTACAGTGATCCGAACCCTTGAGTCTGGTGTTATCAACACCACACTCTAACCAACTCAGTTAACTGGCCAGCCCTTATTTATTTTTAACTGACACATAATAATTCTACATCCCTTTAAATCCTCTGGAAGTCACTTCAGCCAGTGGGGTTGGGGCTTGCAACAATGGGAGATGGAGAGTATTGCAACAATGGCTACCCACATCTCTGTGCCTGCACTTGCATGATCAGAAGCAGCAATCAGCCTTCAGAATACAGATCCCAATATTTGGAGGTCAGGGTTCTTATTGCCTACCCTGTCTCCCATAAGCTGCATGCAAGCTGCTCCAGGAATATATGCACAGCATGTGCACAGCTGCCTACTATGGGCCTGGGGGTATAGGAGATGGGTAGCTAGCCACCTGAGCTAAGAGATGAAATTGACCAAAATTAACTGCAATTTACCTCCAAGCCTTCCCCTAAAAGTTGCAAGCCTTCTACAGTCCCCAGAGTTTTGAGTTATTTACATCAGATTCTGCCAGTACAACTATTGTCTAGGTGAGGAGATGGATTCCTGGTGTTTCCTATTCCACCATCTTTTTGAATCCTCCCAGTAACCATCATGATTTTTAACACTGATGAAATTAAACATTTGCTGAAATCACTGACATTTTCAGTAAATTAGTTCAACCAATTTATTATTCCCAAATATAATAAGTAACACTGTACTTCATCTTATTTGCTTTAAAATTCATTCAGTTAGTCAAAATGGTGGTATTCTGGTCACATTAAAACCCTCAGTAGGGGGCCGAGCCCGTAGCTCACTCAGGAGAGTGCGGCGCTTCCCACCGCGGGTTCGGATCCTATATAGGGATGGCCGATGTGCTCACTGGCTGAGCGCGGTGCAGCCGGTCCCAAAAAAGACAAAAAAAAAAAAAAACCCTCAGTAGGATTATTTGGGAATGGTGTATTCCGGTTCATTCATTCACTCATTCCTTCAGTGAATATTTACTGAGTGTCTACTATGTGATCAGTACTGTTCTGGACACTGCGGATACAACAGTAGACAAAACAAAGTTCCTGCCCTCATAGAATTTACCTACTATTGAGGAAGACAAAATATAAACAAAATAAGTAAATATATATAAATGTTAGATACTAAAAAATGCTAAGGAGAAAATGTAGCAGGGATGCAGAATTAGATAGATCAGCCAAGGGTAAGTCTCCCAGAGGTTTGAGTAAATACCTGAAAGTGAGAGGAAAAGCCATGTGGATATCTGGGGGAAGAGCAGTGGCAAGGACCAGAGTGGTGGCAGCAGAAAGGAAGAAAAGTGTTTGAATTCTGAATATATTTCAAAGATAGGCCAACAGGATTTAGTGACAGACCAGATGATAAATGTGAAAAAAAAGCAATCAATAATGATTCTTAATATTCAACCTGAGGAACTAAAAGAATTTACTGATAAGGGAAGACTACAAAACTATGATTATGACCCATTTTAAAACTTGATCTTTTTTGTTTGAGCAGTCTCAGACTTTAGTCTCCCTGTAAGGGGAACTTAAAGGCTCTTCTCCAAGTCTCATAAATCCTAATCTTTCTTTTCACAATCCATGTTTTTAACAGTATCAGTTTTGGGGGGTAGGGAGGTCCTCTGATAGCAACCTGACTTAACATGGATCCCTGGGAACTATGTATATCAAATCACAGAGCCATTTTGGTGGTTATTATTTATTATTTTGAGTTCTGACTTGTGTTTAACAAAAGAATTCTCTTAATCTGGCCAATCTTGAAGGCACTTGTCCTTTATTTCTCAGTTTTACAGCTACAAAAAATGTTTCTGCAGTTTTCATCAACGAGATAAGCAAAATCAGACAAAAGTAGCATCTGTTTCTTGAAAAACTGTACTATCTACTGCCTGTTGGAAAGAAATGTTTAATAATAATAATCAGGGCTACCTGGTTGGCTCAGTTGGTTAGAGCACAGTGATGTAACACCAAGTTCAAGGAGCCCCACATGGGCCAGCCACCCCACCCCCACTCCCACCCTCCAACCCCAGCAAAAAAAAAAAAAAGAATAGTCAAACACAGGCAATAATAACACTTTTTTTTTTGGGGGGTCTTTTTTCGTGTCCGGCAACGGATCGCAACCCTCAGTGTCGCGCCCGTACCGGACCGGGACCGGCAACGGGATCGCAGCCCTCGGTGTTGCTCCCACACCTCGCTCAGCCAGTGAGCAGCCAGTCTGTATG